>NW_028320657.1:0-25000 GCF_062004578.1 Staurois parvus
AAAAAACAGCCTAATTCGGACGCGCGAAATCGAAATTTTTCCGAAAATGGCGGCTGACATGTGCGGCGACGGAGCGGGGATGTCGGGGAAGGCGCGCAGACAAGGCGCGCTGCCCCATAATGCATTCCTCAACGACATGTGATCGCATCAGCCAATCAGCAGCCAGCCAGCCAGCACTGTGTAATGGTCGAGGTATATATAGCGGCCATTTTGGAAATCTTCATTTGCCTGCAGTCATTGAACAGAGGCAGACCGCTCTGTACTAGGGACAGGGACAGAGTTAGGGCCACAGAAAACAATACTTGGGGACAGAGAGAAGTTACTTAGGGACAGAGAACCATTACTCAGGGACACAGACTTGTTAATGAGGGCCACAGAATCGTTCTTTAGGGACAAAGAAACGCTAGTTAGGGCCACAGAATTCATACTCAGGGACAGACAGAATTGTTACTCAGTGCCAGAGAATTGTTACTTAGGGCCACAGAAACGTTATTAGGGCCACAGAATTTTTACTCAGGGACAGACAGAATTGTTACTGAGTGCCAGAGAATTGTTACTCAGGGACAGACAGAATTGTTACTGAGTGCCAGAGAATTCTTACTCAGGGCCACAGAATTCATTCTCAGGGACAGACAGAATTGTTACTCAGGGACAGACAGAATTGTTACTGAGTGCCAGAGAATTGTTACTCAGGGACAGACAGAATTGTTACTGAGTGCCAGAGAATTGTTACTCAGGGACAGACAGAATTGTTACTGAGTGCCAGAGAATTGTTACTCTCACAGACACAAAATTGTTACTTGCACAGACACAGAATTGTTACTTGCACAGACACACAATTGTTACTCAGGGCCACAGAATTCATACTCAGGGACAGACAGAATTGTACTGAGTGCCAGAGAATTCTTACTCAGGTCCACAGAATTCATACTCAGGGACAGACAGAATTGTTACTCAGGGACAGACAGAATTGTTACTGAGTGCCAGAGAATTGTTACTCAGGGACAGACAGAATTGTTACTGAGTGCCAGAGAATTGTTACTCTCACAGACACAAAATTGTACTTGCACAGACACAGAATTGTTACTTGCACAGACACACAATTGTTACTCAGGGCCACAGAATTCATACTCAGGGACAGACAGAATTGTTACTGAGTGCCAGAGAATTGTTACTCAGGGACAGACAGAATTGTTACTGAGTGCCAGAGAATTGTTACTCTCACAGACACAAAATTGTTACTTGCACAGACACAGAATTGTTACTTGCACAGACACACAATTGTTACTGAGTGCCAGAGAATTGTTACTCAGGGACAGACAGAATTGTTACTGAGTGCCAGAGAATTGTTACTCAGGGACAGACAGAATTGTTACTGAGTGCCAGAGAATTGTTACTCAGGGACAGACAGAATTGTTACTGAGTGCCAGAGAATTGTTACTCTCACAGACACAAAATTGTTACTTGCACAGACACAGAATTGTTACTCGCACAGAGACAGAATTGTTACTCAGGGCCACAGAATTCATACTCAGGGACAGACAGAATTGTTACTGAGTGCCAGAGAATTGTTACTCAGGGACAGACAGAATTGTTACTGAGTGCCAGAGAATTGTTACTCTCACAGACACAAAATTGTTACTTGCACAGACACAGAATTGTTACTTGCACAGACACACAATTGTTACTGAGTGCCAGAGAATTGTTACTCAGGGACAGACAGAATTGTTACTGAGTGCCAGAGAATTGTTACTCAGGGACAGACAGAATTGTTACTGAGTGCCAGAGAATTGTTACTCTCACAGACACAAAATTGTTACTTGCACAGACACAGAATTGTTACTCGCACAGAGACAGAATTGTTACTCAGGGCCACAGAATTCATACTCAGGGACAGACAGAATTGTTACTGAGTGCCAGAGAATTGTTACTCAGGGAAGACAGAATTGTTACTGAGTGCCATAGAATTGTTACTCAGGGACAGACAGAATTGTTACTGAGTGCCAGAGAATTGTTACTCTCACAGACACAAAATTGTTACTTGCACAGACACAGAATTGTTACTCGCACAGAGACAGAATTGTTACTCAGGGCCACAGAATTCATACTCAGGGACAGACAGAATTGTTACTGAGTGCCAGAGAATTGTTACTCAGGGACAGACAGAATTGTTACTGAGTGCCAGAGGAATTGTTACTCTCACAGACACAAAATTGTTACTTGCACAGACACAGAATTGTTACTTGCACAGACACACAATTGTTACTGAGTGCCAGAGAATTGTTACTCAGGACAGACAGAATTGTTACTGAGTGCCAGAGAATTGTTACTCAGGACAGACAGAATTGTTACTGAGTGCCAGAGAATTGTTACTCAGGGACCAGACAGAATTGTTACTGAGTGCCAGAGAATTGTTACTCTCACAGACACAAAATTGTTACTTGCACAGACACAGAATTGTTACTCGCACAGAGACAGAATTGTTACTCAGGGCCACAGAATTCATACTCAGGGACAGACAGAATTGTTACTGAGTGCCAGAGAATTGTTACTCAGGGACAGACAGAATTGTTACTGAGTGCCAGAGAATTGTTACTCTCACAGACACAAATTGTTACTTGCACAGACACAGAATTGTTACTTGCACAGACACACAATTGTTACTGAGTGCCAGAGAATCAGAGAATTGTTACTCAGGGACAGACAGAATTGTTACTGAGTGCCAGAGAATTGTTACTCAGGGACAGACAGAATTGTTACTGAGTGCCAGAGAATTGTTACTCAGGGACAGACAGAATTGTTACTGAGTGCCAGAGAATTGTTACTCTCACAGACACAAAATTGTTACTTGCACAGACACAGAATTGTTACTCGCACAGAGACAGAATTGTTACTCAGGGCCACAGAATTCATACTCAGGGACAGACAGAATTGTTACTGAGTGCCAGAGAATTGTTACTCAGGGACAGACAGAATTGTTACTGAGTGCCAGAGAATTGTTACTCTCACAGACACAAAATTGTTACTTGCACAGACACAGAATTGTTACTTGCACAGACACACAATTGTTACTGAGTGCCAGAGAATTGTTACTCAGGGACAGACAGAATTGTTACTGAGTGCCAGAGAATTGTTACTCAGGGACAGACAGAATTGTTACTGAGTGCCAGAGAATTGTTACTCAGGACAGACAGAATTGTTACTGAGTGCCAGAGAATTGTTACTCTCACAGACACAAAATTGTTACTTGCACAGACACAGAATTGTTACTCGCACAGAGACAGAATTGTTACTCAGGGCCACAGAATTCATACTCAGGGACAGACAGAATTGTTACTGAGTGCCAGAGAATTGTTACTCAGGGACAGACAGAATTGTTACTGAGTGCCAGAGAATTGTTACTCTCACAGACACAAAATTGTTACTTGCACAGACACAGAATTGTTACTTGCACAGACACACAATTGTTACTCAGGGCCACAGAATTCATACTCAGGGACAGACAGAATTGTTACTGAGTGCCAGAGAATTCTTACTCAGGGCCACAGAATTCATACTCAGGGACAGACAGAATTGTTACTCAGGGACAGACAGAATTGTTACTGAGTGCCAGAGAATTGTTACTCAGGGACAGACAGAATTGTTACTGAGTGCCAGAGAATTGTTACTCTCACAGACACAAAATTGTTACTTGCACAGACACAGAATTGTTACTTGCACAGACACACAATTGTTACTCAGGGCCACAGAATTCATACTCAGGGACAGACAGAATTGTTACTGAGTGCCAGAGAATTGTTACTCAGGGACACCTAATCGTTGAATTAAATAGTATGTCAGACAACATGCAGAGGAGTGGCAGAGGAGGCAATGTTTTAGGAGCGAGCAGACGTGGCAGCAGAGGAAGGGGTCGAGGCAGCAGTATTCGCAGCCAGAGGCCAGTGCTCCCGGTGTCATCCAGCGGTCGTGTCTCCACCGACAACCCTGCCGTCATTGATTGGTTGGCTCGGTCGTCTTCCTCTTCCCAGGTCACCTCTGACACCTACAGCCAACGGTCGGTGGGTACGTCAGACACAACCGTTAGTTGGCATGGCCCGGGACCAAGCCCACTGAAATCACGTGTCCTCTACCTGCCCCTGTCCTTTGCTGTTCCCTCACCAAGCGAAGTATCGCATGCTGTGGGCTCAGCCCCACTGTACAGTGAGGAAGAGCTAACAGAGGGCGGTCAGGAACGGGGGGAGACATCGGCCTTTTCAGCAGCCAAGCGAACAAGTACTGGCGAGGAGAGTGGCTCGGTAGCCGGTCTAGAGACAGGTCTGTCTCCTGACCCAGACGCAGCCGAGGGGGCTAGTAGTGAGGCGGAGACCCTACTTGATGATGAGGAGGTTGATCGCACTTGGCAGCCTCGTCGTCATCAGGCAATTTCTTCCGCATCATCAGGAGAAGAGGGTGGCAGCTTGGCAGCGAGCAAAACAGTCGGTGGGTTGCCCAGGAGACAGCAGCAGGGTCGCATCAGTGTCAGTGGAGCCAAACGTCCACGGAGTAGAGCACCAGCTCCACTGCAGCCTACCACCACGGCCAGTAGTGGTGCCGGTGCGCACGGAGGAAGTAGCAGTCAGCCAGTGAAGAGTAGCGGGGGCAAAGTTTCCTACTCGGTGGTGTGGCAATTTTTCCTCAAGCCGCCCGAGGAAGTAAACGTAGCCGTATGTCGACTATGTGGCCAGAAATGCAAGCGTGGCCAGGGGGCCCATGTTGGGACTACAGCGTTGCGTCAGCATATGCAGCGTCACCATTCGGTGGCCTGGGAAAACCGTGATAAACATACGGCGGTTCTGCCTGCCCCAGCCCCCGCTCCATCACCCGCTCCGTTACTTGCTCCGTCACCCGACGTCGTCAATCGCCCTCTATCAGCCAGTCAAGGCTCCAACACCTCTGCTGAGGGAGTTGTCGCTCATTGGCATCTTCCGCTCGTTCAGATGCTCCTTCTCCTGCTACTCCTCTTCTCGGATTCCGTCAACAGTCTTTCTTGGAATCCGTATCCAAGAGACAACAGTTTGCGAGCACGCACCCGACGGTGCAAAAGCTGAACGTCCTCCTGTCCAAGTTGCTGGTGCTGCAGTCCCTCCCTTTCCAACTGGTGGACTCAGCACCTTTCCGAGAAATGATGGCTTGTGCCGCGCCGCGGTGGAGAGTGCCAAGCCGTCATTTCTTTGCCCAAAAGGCAGTGCCAGCCTGCATTCACATGTAGAAGAGATGGTGGGCCAGTCTTTGAGCATGTCGGTCTCTGCCAAAGTGCACGGCAGCGCCGACGTGTGGAGCTGTAACTACGGTCAGGGACAGTACATGTCATTTACGGCCCACTGGGTGAACGTGGTGCCGGCACAGCCGCACCAGCAACTTGGACAGGTCACGACGCTTTTGCCTCCACGTTTGCACGTCCTTGGTCCAGCAAGCATGTCCGCCTCTACCACCTCTTTTTCCGCCGTGTCCTCAGCCGCCACCCCGTGCCAAGTCCCATTACCCGACCGGCATATCACATGTGCAGGGCGCAACGGTGTCACGCTGTGCTGCACCTGGTATGCCTTGGCGAACGTAGTCACACAGGGGAGGAACTGCTGAGTGTAATGAACAGAGAAATCGACAGATGGCTGTCTCCGCGCAAACTAAAAATCGGAACCATGTTGACTGACAACGGAAAGAACATGGTGTCTGCTCTGCGTCAAGGAAGGTTGTGCCATGCGCCATGCATGGCTCACGTGTTCAATCTGGTTGTCAAGCGGTTCCTAAAATCCACCATCCCACTGCAAGACATCCTTAAAATGTCACGTAAACTGTGCATGCATTTCAGCCATTCCTACACCGCAAAGAACACCCTCATTGAGCTGCAGCGGCAGAACGGAATTCCACAGCATCGCCTGATCTGCGACGTTGCAACAAGGTGGAATTCAACCCTACACATGTTAGACCGCCTTTACGAGCAGCGAAAGGCCATCACCGATTTCCTGATGTTACAAGCGGATAAAGGTACTCCCCTGTGTAACTTAGATGTCAGCCATTGGCAGCTCATGCGTGACACCTGCCGCTTGCTCAGGCCCTTTGAGGAGGCCACGCTATTCGTGAGTCGGCAGGACTATGGGATGAACGACGTCATTCCTCTGTTGCACGTCCTGGAACAAATGCTGTTAACAATGGCTGGTCAGGGTGCGGTAGACGTGGCGCACAGATCTCAACGCCACATGACCCCTGTGGGGGCAGGACAGGAAGAAGAGGAGGAGGTAGAGGAGGACATTTGTGCTCAGGAATTATTGAGTGAAATGGGTGGTTTTTCCACTCAGCGGACAGGAGTGGAGGAGCAGGAGCATCTGGTAGAGGAGGAGGAGGAGGAGACAGAGGACCCAGACGCACCGTGGCAGTATGCTGTGGAGATGGAGGCAGGGAGTCCCTCGCATTCCTTGGCACAAATGGCCCATAGCATGCTCGGTTGCTTGCGTAGCGACAGCCGAATAATAACCATCAGACAGAGGGATGACTTTTGGCTGTCCACCTTGTTGGACCCCTCGCTACCGGTCCAAAATGGTGGCCTTTTTCACACCTGCTGAGAGGGAGGCCAAAATTACGTACTATAAAAACCACCTATGTAGTCAGTTGGTCTCTGCCTTTGTGCGCCAACGTCCATCCTCAGACACTGTGGGCCCTGTGCGCTCGCGTTCCGCTGGCATGGCAGCAGGGGAGGGGTGGGGTGGTAGGAGCAGTGGCAGCTCCACCAGCAGCGGCTGCCTCAGTCTGCAGTCGATGATGAGTAGCTTTCTTCACCAGCGCAGTGAGGAAACTACTAACCAGCCGCAGCAGCAGCAGCAGCATCAGGTGGACCTGGAGCAGGAGCTCAAACAACAGGCTTGGGCCTACTTGGACAGCACCCTGCCAACCGAGGTAGACAATCCCCTTGACTACTGGGCAACGAAACTTGACCTTTGGCCCCAACTAGCTGAATTTGCCCTTGAAAGGCTGTCATGCCCGGCCAGTAGCGTGGCATCGGAGCGCGTGTTTAGTGCGGCAGGAGGTATTGTAACTCCGCGGAGGACACGACTGTCCACCCAAAGTGTGGAGAGACTCACGTTTGTGAAAATGAATCAGGCGTGGATTAGTCTGGATTTCAAACCACCAGTTCCTGACACAACTGACTAAATCCGCCATGAATCATGCCTCAAACATGTGCCACTTTCAGGTCTCCTCACACTGCTGGTGTGTTGAATTTTTTGACATAGGGTGCTGGCAGATTACGGGCCTCCTATAGCTGCTGCCAGGCCCCTAATCTGCCATAGGCCCCTATATACCGCCTCCTCCTGCTGCTGCCAGGTCCAGAGTCTCTCATGGGTCCCTGTACGGCCTCCCATTGCTGCTGTCTCCATCGCCACACTCTGCTGCCATGTGCCACTTTCAGGTCTCTTCACACTGCTGGTGTGTTAAATTTTTTGACATAGGGTGCAGGCAGATTACGGGCCTCACATAGCTGCTGCCAGGCCCCTAATCTGCCATGGGCCCCTATATACCACCTCCTCCTGCTGCTGCCAGGTCCAGAGTCTCTCATGGGTCCCTGTACGGCCTCCCATTGCTGCTGTCTCCATCGCCACACTCTGCTGCCATGTGCCACTTTCAGGTCTCTTCACACTGCTGGTGTGTAAAATTTTTTGACATAGGGTGCTGCAAGATAACGGGCCTCACATAGCTGCTGCCAGGCCCCTAATCTGCCATGGGCCCCAATATACCGCCTCCTCATGCTGCTGCCAGGTCCAGAGTCTCTCATGGGTCCCTGTACGGCCTCCCATTGCTGCTGTCTCCATCGCCACACTCTGCTGCCATGTGCCACTTTCAGGTCTCTTCACACTGCTGGTGTGTTAAATTTTTTGACATAGGGTGCTGCCAAGATAACGGGCCTCACATAGCTGCTGCCAGGCCCCTAATCTGCCATGGGCCCCTATATACCACCTCCTCCTGCTGCTGCCAGGTCCAGAGTCTCTCATGGGTCCCTGTACGGCCTCCCATTGCTGCTGTCTCCATCGCCACACTCTGCTGCCATGTGCCACTTTCAGGTCTCTTCACACTGCTGGTGTGTAAAATTTTTTGACATAGGGTGCTGCAAGATAACGGGCCTCACATAGCTGCTGCCAGGCCCCTAATCTGCCATGGGCCCCAATATACCGCCTCCTCATGCTGCTGCCAGGTCCAGAGTCTCTCATGGGTCCCTGTACGGCCTCCCATTGCTGCTGTCTCCATCGCCACACTCTGCTGCCATGTGCCACTTTCAGGTCTCTTCACACTGCTGGTGTGTTAAATTTTTTGACATAGGGTGCTGCAAGATAACGGGCCTCACATAGCTGCTGCCAGGCCCCTAATCTGCCATGGGCCCCTATATACCGCCTCCTCATGCTGCTGCCAAGTCCAGAGTCTGTCATGGTCCCTGTACGGCCTCCCATTGCTGCTGTCTCCATCGCCACACTCTGCTGCCATGTGCCACTTTCAGGTCTCTTCACACTGCTGGTGTGTTAAATTTTTTGACATAGGGTGCAGGCAGATTACGGGCCTCACATAGCTGCTGCCAGGCCCCTAATCTGCCATGGGCCCCTATATACCACCTCCTCCTGCTGCTGCCAGGTCCAGAGTCTCTCATGGGTCCCTGTACGGCCTCCCATTGCTGCTGTCTCCATCGCCACACTCTGCTGCCATGTGCCACTTTCAGGTCTCTTCACACTGCTGGTGTGTTAAATTTTTTGACATAGGGTGCAGGCAGATTACGGGCCTCACATAGCTGCTGCCAGGCCCCTAATCTGCCATGGGCCCCTATATACCACCTCCTCCTGCTGCTGCCAGGTCCAGAGTCTCTCATGGGTCCCTGTACGGCCTCCCATTGCTGCTGTCTCCATCGCCACACTCTGCTGCCATGTGCCACTTTCAGGTCTCTTCACACTGCTGGTGTGTAAAATTTTTTGACATAGGGTGCTGCAAGATAACGGGCCTCACATAGCTGCTGCCAGGCCCCTAATCTGCCATGGGCCCCTATATACCGCCTCCTCATGCTGCTGCCAAGTCCAGAGTCTGTCATGGTCCCTGTACGGCCTCCCATTGCTGCTGTCTCCATCGCCACACTCTGCTGCCATGTGCCACTTTCAGGTCTCTTCACACTGCTGGTGTGTTAAATTTTTTGACATAGGGTGCTGGCAGATTACGGGCCTCCTATAGCTGCTGCCAGGCCCCTAATCTGCCATGGGCCCCTATATACCGCCTCCTCATGCTGCTGCCAAGTTCAGAGTCTGTCATGGGTCCCTGTACGGCCTCCCATTGCTGCTGTCTCCATCGCCACACTCTGCTGCCATGTGCCACTTTCAGGTCTCTTCACACTGCTGGTGTGTTAAATTTTTTGACATAGGGTGCAGGCAGATTACGGGCCTCACATAGCTGCTGCCAGGCCCCTAATCTGCCATGGGCCCCTATATACCACCTCCTCCTGCTGCTGCCAGGTCCAGAGTCTCTCATGGGTCCCTGTACGGCCTCCCATTGCTGCTGTCTCCATCGCCACACTCTGCTGCCATGTGCCACTTTCAGGTCTCTTCACACTGCTGGTGTGTAAAATTTTTTGACATAGGGTGCTGCAAGATAACGGGCCTCACATAGCTGCTGCCAGGCCCCTAATCTGCCATGGGCCCCTATATACCGCCTCCTCATGCTGCTGCCAAGTCCAGAGTCTGTCATGGTCCCTGTACGGCCTCCCATTGCTGCTGTCTCCATCGCCACACTCTGCTGCCATGTGCCACTTTCAGGTCTCTTCACACTGCTGGTGTGTTAAATTTTTTGACATAGGGTGCTGGCAGATTACGGGCCTCCTATAGCTGCTGCCAGGCCCCTAATCTGCCATGGGCCCCTATATACCGCCTCCTCATGCTGCTGCCAAGTTCAGAGTCTGTCATGGGTCCCTGTACGGCCTCCCATTGCTGCTGTCTCCATCGCCACACTCTGCTGCCATGTGCCACTTTCAGGTCTCTTCACACTGCTGGTGTGTTAAATTTTTTGACATAGGGTGCAGGCAGATTACGGGCCTCACATAGCTGCTGCCAGGCCCCTAATCTGCCATGGGCCCCTATATACCGCCTCCTCCTGCTGCTGCCAGGTCCAGAGTCTCTCATGGGTCCCTGTACGGCCTCCCATTGCTGCTGTCTCCATCGCCACACTCTGCTGCCATGTGCCACTTTCAGGTCTCTTCACACTGCTGGTGTGTTAAATTTTTTGACATAGGGTGCTGCAAGATAACGGGCCTCACATAGCTGCTGCCAGGCCCCTAATCTGCCATGGGCCCCTATATACCGCCTCCTCATGCTGCTGCCAAGTCCAGAGTCTGTCATGGTCCCTGTACGGCCTCCCATTGCTGCTGTCTCCATCGCCACACTCTGCTGCCATGTGCCACTTTCAGGTCTCTTCACACTGCTGGTGTGTTAAATTTTTTGACATAGGGTGCAGGCAGATTACGGGCCTCACATAGCTGCTGCCAGGCCCCTAATCTGCCATGGGCCCCTATATACCGCCTCCTCCTGCTGCTGCCAGGTCCAGAGTCTCTCATGGGTCCCTGTACGGCCTCCCATTGCTGCTGTCTCCATCGCCACACTCTGCTGCCATGTGCCACTTTCAGGTCTCTTCACACTGCTGGTGTGTTAAATTTTTTGACATAGGGTGCAGGCAGATTACGGGCCTCACATAGCTGCTGCCAGGCCCCTAATCTGCCATGGGCCCCTATATACCGCCTCCTCCTGCTGCTGCCAGGTCCAGAGTCTCTCATGGGTCCCTGTACGGCCTCCCATTGCTGCTGTCTCCATCGCCACACTCTGCTGCCATGTGCCACTTTCAGGTCTCTTCACACTGCTGGTGTGTTAAATTTTTTGACATAGGGTGCTGGCAGATTACGGGCCTCACATAGCTGCTGCCAGGCCCCTAATCTGCCATGGGCCCCTATATACCGCCTCCTCATGCTGCTGCCAAGTCCAGAGTCTGTCATGGTCCCTGTACGGCCTCCCATTGCTGCTGTCTCCATCGCCACACTCTGCTGCCATGTGCCACTTTCAGGTCTCTTCACACTGCTGGTGTGTTAAATTTTTTGACATAGGGTGCAGGCAGATTACGGGCCTCACATAGCTGCTGCCAGGCCCCTAATCTGCCATGGGCCCCTATATACCGCCTCCTCATGCTGCTGCCAAGTTCAGAGTCTGTCATGGGTCCCTGTACGGCCTCCCATTGCTGCTGTCTCCATCGCCACACTCTGCTGCCATGTGCCACTTTCAGGTCTCTTCACACTGCTGGTGTGTTAAATTTTTTGACATAGGGTGCAGGCAGATTACGGGCCTCACATAGCTGCTGCCAGGCCCCTAATCTGCCATGGGCCCCTATATACCGCCTCCTCCTGCTGCTGCCAGGTCCAGAGTCTCTCATGGGTCCCTGTACGGCCTCCCATTGCTGCTGTCTCCATCGCCACACTCTGCTGCCATGTGCCACTTTCAGGTCTCTTCACACTGCTGGTGTGTTAAATTTTTTGACATAGGGTGCAGGCAGATTACGGGCCTCACATAGCTGCTGCCAGGCCCCTAATCTGCCATGGGCCCCTATATACCGCCTCCTCCTGCTGCTGCCAGGTCCAGAGTCTCTCATGGGTCCCTGTACGGCCTCCCATTGCTGCTGTCTCCATCGCCACACTCTGCTGCCATGTGCCACTTTCAGGTCTCTTCACACTGCTGGTGTGTTAAATTTTTTGACATAGGGTGCTGGCAGATTACGGGCCTCACATAGCTGCTGCCAGGCCCCTAATCTGCCATGGGCCCCTATATACCGCCTCCTCATGCTGCTGCCAAGTCCAGAGTCTGTCATGGTCCCTGTACGGCCTCCCATTGCTGCTGTCTCCATCGCCACACTCTGCTGCCATGTGCCACTTTCAGGTCTCTTCACACTGCTGGTGTGTTAAATTTTTTGACATAGGGTGCAGGCAGATTACGGGCCTCACATAGCTGCTGCCAGGCCCCTAATCTGCCATGGGCCCCTATATACCGCCTCCTCCTGCTGCTGCCAGGTCCAGAGTCTCTCATGGGTCCCTGTACGGCCTCCCATTGCTGCTGTCTCCATCGCCACACTCTGCTGCCATGTGCCACTTTCAGGTCTCTTCACACTGCTGGTGTGTTAAATTTTTTGACATAGGGTGCAGGCAGATTACGGGCCTCACATAGCTGCTGCCAGGCCCCTAATCTGCCATGGGCCCCTATATACCGCCTCCTCCTGCTGCTGCCAGGTCCAGAGTCTCTCATGGGTCCCTGTACGGCCTCCCATTGCTGCTGTCTCCATCGCCACACTCTGCTGCCATGTGCCACTTTCAGGTCTCTTCACACTGCTGGTGTGTTAAATTTTTTGACATAGGGTGCTGGCAGATTACGGGCCTCACATAGCTGCTGCCAGGCCCCTAATCTGCCATGGGCCCCTATATACCGCCTCCTCATGCTGCTGCCAAGTCCAGAGTCTGTCATGGTCCCTGTACGGCCTCCCATTGCTGCTGTCTCCATCGCCACACTCTGCTGCCATGTGCCACTTTCAGGTCTCTTCACACTGCTGGTGTGTTAAATTTTTTGACATAGGGTGCAGGCAGATTACGGGCCTCACATAGCTGCTGCCAGGCCCCTAATCTGCCATGGGCCCCTATATACCACCTCCTCCTGCTGCTGCCAGGTCCAGAGTCTCTCATGGGTCCCTGTACGGCCTCCCATTGCTGCTGTCTCCATCGCCACACTCTGCTGCCATGTGCCACTTTCAGGTCTCTTCACACTGCTGGTGTGTAAAATTTTTTGACATAGGGTGCTGCAAGATAACGGGCCTCACATAGCTGCTGCCAGGCCCCTAATCTGCCATGGGCCCCTATATACCGCCTCCTCATGCTGCTGCCAAGTCCAGAGTCTGTCATGGTCCCTGTACGGCCTCCCATTGCTGCTGTCTCCATCGCCACACTCTGCTGCCATGTGCCACTTTCAGGTCTCTTCACACTGCTGGTGTGTTAAATTTTTTGACATAGGGTGCAGGCAGATTACGGGCCTCACATAGCTGCTGCCAGGCCCCTAATCTGCCATGGGCCCCTATATACCGCCTCCTCCTGCTGCTGCCAGGTCCAGAGTCTCTCATGGGTCCCTGTACGGCCTCCCATTGCTGCTGTCTCCATCGCCACACTCTGCTGCCATGTGCCACTTTCAGGTCTCTTCACACTGCTGGTGTGTTAAATTTTTTGACATAGGGTGCAGGCAGATTACGGGCCTCACATAGCTGCTGCCAGGCCCCTAATCTGCCATGGGCCCCTATATACCGCCTCCTCCTGCTGCTGCCAGGTCCAGAGTCTCTCATGGGTCCCTGTACGGCCTCCCATTGCTGCTGTCTCCATCGCCACACTCTGCTGCCATGTGCCACTTTCAGGTCTCTTCACACTGCTGGTGTGTTAAATTTTTTGACATAGGGTGCTGGCAGATTACGGGCCTCACATAGCTGCTGCCAGGCCCCTAATCTGCCATGGGCCCCTATATACCGCCTCCTCCTGCTGCTGCCAGGTCCAGAGTCTCTCATGGGTCCCTGTACGGCCTCCCATTGCTGCTGTCTCCATCGCCACACTCTGCTGCCATGTGCCACTTTCAGGTCTCTTCACACTGCTGGTGTGTTAAATTTTTTGACATAGGGTGCTGGCAGATTACGGGCCTCACATAGCTGCTGCCAGGCCCCTAATCTGCCATGGGCCCCTATATACCGCCTCCTCATGCTGCTGCCAAGTCCAGAGTCTGTCATGGTCCCTGTACGGCCTCCCATTGCTGCTGTCTCCATCGCCACACTCTGCTGCCATGTGCCACTTTCAGGTCTCTTCACACTGCTGGTGTGTTAAATTTTTTGACATAGGGTGCAGGCAGATTACGGGCCTCACATAGCTGCTGCCAGGCCCCTAATCTGCCATGGGCCCCTATATACCGCCTCCTCCTGCTGCTGCCAGGTCCAGAGTCTCTCATGGGTCCCTGTACGGCCTCCCATTGCTGCTGTCTCCATCGCCACACTCTGCTGCCATGTGCCACTTTCAGGTCTCTTCACACTGCTGGTGTGTAAAATTTTTTGACATAGGGTGCTGCAAGATAACGGGCCTCACATAGCTGCTGCCAGGCCCCTAATCTGCCATGGGCCCCTATATACCGCCTCCTCATGCTGCTGCCAAGTCCAGAGTCTGTCATGGTCCCTGTACGGCCTCCCATTGCTGCTGTCTCCATCGCCACACTCTGCTGCCATGTGCCACTTTCAGGTCTCTTCACACTGCTGGTGTGTTAAATTTTTTGACATAGGGTGCTGGCAGATTACGGGCCTCCTATAGCTGCTGCCAGGCCCCTAATCTGCCATGGGCCCCTATATACCGCCTCCTCATGCTGCTGCCAAGTTCAGAGTCTGTCATGGGTCCCTGTACGGCCTCCCATTGCTGCTGTCTCCATCGCCACACTCTGCTGCCATGTGCCACTTTCAGGTCTCTTCACACTGCTGGTGTGTTAAATTTTTTGACATAGGGTGCAGGCAGATTACGGGCCTCACATAGCTGCTGCCAGGCCCCTAATCTGCCATGGGCCCCTATATACCGCCTCCTCCTGCTGCTGCCAGGTCCAGAGTCTCTCATGGGTCCCTGTACGGCCTCCCATTGCTGCTGTCTCCATCGCCACACTCTGCTGCCATGTGCCACTTTCAGGTCTCTTCACACTGCTGGTGTGTTAAATTTTTTGACATAGGGTGCTGCAAGATAACGGGCCTCACATAGCTGCTGCCAGGCCCCTAATCTGCCATGGGCCCCTATATACCGCCTCCTCATGCTGCTGCCAAGTCCAGAGTCTGTCATGGTCCCTGTACGGCCTCCCATTGCTGCTGTCTCCATCGCCACACTCTGCTGCCATGTGCCACTTTCAGGTCTCTTCACACTGCTGGTGTGTTAAATTTTTTGACATAGGGTGCAGGCAGATTACGGGCCTCACATAGCTGCTGCCAGGCCCCTAATCTGCCATGGGCCCCTATATAACGCCTCCTCATGCTGCTGCCAAGTTCAGAGTCTGTCATGGGTCCCTGTACGGCCTCCCATTGCTGCTGTCTCCATCGCCACACTCTGCCATGTGCCACTTTCAGGTCTCCTCACACTGCTGGTGTGTTGAATTTTTTGACATAGGGTGCTGGCAGATTACGGGCCTCCTATAGCTGCTGCCAGGCCCCTAATCTGCCATAAGCCCCTATATACCGCCTCCTCATGCTGCTGCCAAGTCCAGAGTCTGTCATGGGTCCCTGTACGGCCTCCCATTGCTGCTGTCTCCATCGCCACACTCTGCCATGTGCCACTTTCAGGTCTCCTCACACACTGCTGGTGTGTTGAATTTTTTGACATAGGGTGCTGGCAGATTACGGGCCTCCTATAGCTGCTGCCAGGCCCCTAATCTGCCGTAGGCCCCTATATACCGCCTCCTCATGCTGCTGCCAGGTCCAGAGTCTCTCATGGGTCCCTGTACGGCCTCCCATTGCTGCTGTCTCCATCGCCACACTCTGCCATGTGCCACTTTCAGGTCTCCTCACACTGCTGGTGTGTTCCATTTTTTGTCATAGGGTGCTGGCAGATTATGGGCCTCCCATAACTGCTGCCAGGCCCCTAATCTGCCATGGGCCCCTATACCGACTCCTCATGCTGTGACGTTGCAACAAGGTGGAATTCAACCCTACATATGTTAGACCGCCTTTACGAACAGCAAAAGGCCATCACAGATTTCCTGATGTTAAAAGCAGATAAAGGTACTCCCTGTGTAACTTAGATGTCAGCCATTGGCAGCTCATGCGTGACACCTGCGCTTGCTCAGGCCCTTTGAGGAGGCCACGCTATTCGTGAGTCGGCAGGACTATGGGATGAACGACGTCATTCCTCTGTTGCACGTCCTGGAACAAATGCTGTTAACAATGGCTGGTCAGGGTGCGGTAGACGTGGCGCACAGATCTCAACGCCACATGGCCCCTGTGGGGGCAGGACTGGAAGAAGAGGAGGAGGTAGAGGAGGACATTGGTGCTCAGGAATTATTGAGTGAAATGGGTGGTTTTTCCACTCAGCGGACAGGAGTGGAGGAGCAGGAGCATCTGGTAGAGGAGGAGGAAGAGGAGACAGAGGACCTAGACGCACCGTGGCAGTATGCTGTGGAGATGGAGGCAGGGAGTCCCTCGCATTCCTTGGCACAAATGGCCCATAGCATGCTCGGTTGCTTGCGTAGCGACAGCCGAATAATAACCATCAGACAGAGGGATGACTTTTGGCTGTCCACCTTGTTGGACCCTCGCTACCGTTCAAAAATGGTGGCCTTTTTCACACCTGCTGAGAGGGAGGCCAAAATAACGTACTATAAAAAACACCTATGTAGTCAGCTGGTCTCTGCCTGTCTGCGCCAACGTCCATCCTCAGACACTGTGGGCCCTGTGCGCTCGTGTTCCGCTGCCATGGCAGCAGGGGAGGGGTGGGGTGGTAGGAGCAGTGGCAGCTCCACCAGCAGCGGCTGCCTCAGTCTGCAGTCGATGATGAGTAGCTTTCTTCACCAGCGCAGTGAGGAAACTACTAACCAGCCGCAGCAGCAGCAGCAGCATCAGGTGGACCTGGAGCAGGACCTCAAACAACAGGCTTAGGCCTACTTGGACAGCACCCTGCCAACCGAGGTAGACAATCCCCTTGACTACTGGGCAACGAAACTTGACCTTTGGCCCCAACTAGCTGAATTTGCCCTTGAAAGGCTGTCATGCCCGGCCAGTAGCGTGGCATCGGAGCGCGTGTTTAGTGCGGCAGGAGGTATTGCAACTCCGCGGAGGACACGACTGTCCACCCAAAGTGTGGAGAGACTGACGTTTGTGAAAATGAATCAGGCGTGGATTAGTCTGGATTTCAAACCACCAGTTCCTGACACAACTGACTAAATCCGCCATGAATCATGCCCCAAACATGTGCCACTTTCAGGTCTCCTCACACTGCTGGTGTGTTCCATTTTTTGTCATAGGGTGCTGGCAGATTACGGGCCTCCCATAGCTGCTGCCAGGCCCCTAATCTGCCATGGGCCCCTATACCGCCTCCTCATGCTGCTGCCAAGTCCAGAGTCTCTCATGGGTCCCTGTACGGCCTCCCATTGCTGCTGCCTCCATCGCCACACTCTGCCATGTGCCACTTTCAGGTCTCCTCACACTGCTGGTGTGTTCCATTTTTTGTCATAGGGTGCTGGCAGATTACGGGCCTCCCATAGCTGCTGCCAGGCCCCTAATCTGCCATGGGCCCCTATACCGCCTCCTCATGCTGCTGCCAGGTCCAGAGTCTCTCATGGGTCCCTGTACGGCCTCCCATTGCTGCTGTCTCCATCGCCACACTCTGCCATGTGCCACTTTCAGGTCTCCTCACACTGCTGGTGGGTTCCATTTTTTGTCATAGGGTGCTGGCAGATTACGGGCCTCCCATAGCTGCTGCCAGGCCCGTAATCTGCCATGGGCCCCCGTACCGACTCCTCATGCTGCTGCCAGGCCCGTAATCTGTCATGGGCCACTGTTGTCGCTTGTTGGCATATTCCGCTCGTTCAGATGCTCCTTCTCCTGCTACTCCTCTTCACGGATTCCGTCAGCAGTCTTTCTTGGAATCCGTTTCCAAGAGACAACAGTTTGCGAGCACGCACCCGACGGTGCAGAAGCTGAACGTCCTCCTGTCCAAGTTGCTGCTGCCAGGCTCGTAATCTGTCATGCGCCCCTGTACCGCCTCCTCATGCTGCTGCCAGGTCCAGAGTGTGTCATGGGCCCCCGTACCGACTCCTCATGCTGCTGCCAGGCCCGTAATCTGTCATGGGCCCCTGTACCGCCTCCCCATGCTGCTGCCAGGTCCAGAGTGTGTCATGGGTCCCTGTACGGCCTCCCATTGCTGCTGCCAGGCCCGTAATCTGCCATGGGCCCCTGTACCGACTCCTCATGCTGCTGCCAGGCCCGTAATCTGTCATGGGCCCCTGTACCGCCTCCTCATGCTGCTGCCAGGTCCAGAGTGTGTCATGGGTCCCTGTACGGCCTCCCATTGCTGCTGTCTCTATCGCCACACTCTGCCATGTGCCACTTTCAGGTCTCCTCACACTGCTGGTGGTTTCCATTTTTGTCATAGGGTGCTGTATGGCCTCCCATTGCTGCTGCCTCCACCGCCACACTGTGGCTCCACACTCTGGTTTTGGCCCCGTGACTGCCCAAATGAGTGAAGTGTGCGGTGATTCTAAGATCGACGGCACTCATCTGCATGTCATACTGACTGACAGTATTATTTCTCTTCCCCAGCAGACTCCAAGGGCATTTAAATTAAAGGTACAGTGTTCTGCACTAATATTAAGTCTCTCTGAAGCCTAGAAACACCCTTTTTTAAGTTAAATTCACAGCGAATTTATTCGACTCGAATCGAATATTGTCCACGAATTCGCCGAATCAGTCGAATCGAATTTTTCATTTCTTCGCTCATCTCTAGTTAATTACTTCTAAAGGGATGGAGACACTGCAAGGTTTCTCATCAGAACACTGAAAGTGCATCAGCTGAATATATGAACCAATCAATCATATCCAGAATTGCTCTGTACAGGACAAACCAGTAGGGATCTGCAACAAAGTTTGTTAAAATTTTTGCCATGCACATTGATCACCCAGAGGAGATTGTTTTGTTTGTTTTTCTTTCAAAAAAGTGTAGTGTCTCTATAAAGTGGAGTCTGCAGTAAAAAAACAAAGTCTGCTTCATATACAGTTGCAAGAAAAAGTATGTGAACCCCTTGGGATTACGTGGAGTTTTGCATGAATTGGGCATAAAATGTGCTCTGAACGTCATCTATATCACAACAATAGAAGACAACAGTCTGCTGAACATAATACTACACAAACATTAGATGTTGCCATGGTTTAATTGCACATAACATGTAAACATTCACAGTGCAGGGAGGAAAAAGTATGTGAGGCCCTAGCTTAATGACTTCTCCCAGAGCTAATTGGAGCCAGGAGTGAGCCAACCTTGACTCCAATTAGTGTGATGATATTCGATGTGTTGCTGACAGCTGTCCTGCCCTTAAAAAACACACACCTGTTTTGGGTTTACGGGTTTCAAGAAGCACTGTCTGATGTGAACCATGCCTCGCAGAAAACAGCTCTCAGAAGACCTATGATCAAGAATTGTTGACTTGCATGAAGCTGGAAAGGGTTACAAAAGTATCTCCAAAAGCCTTGATGTTCATGTGTCCATGGTAAGACAGAATGTCTACAAATGGAGAAAGTTTAGCACTGTTGCTACTCTCCCTAGGCGTGGTCGTCCTGTAAAAATGAATGCAAGAGCACAGAGCAGAATGCTGCATGAGGTAAAGAAGAATCCCAGAGTGTCAGTTAAAGACCTACAAAAATCTCTGGCACATGCTAACATTTTTGTTGACACATCTACAATAAGGAAAACATTAAACAAGAATGGAGTACATGGGAGGACACCACGGAAGAAGCCATTGCTGTCCAAAAAGAATATTGCAGCACGTTTGAAGTTTGCAAAAGAGCACCTGGATGTTCCACATCACTACTGGCAAAATATACTGTGGACAGATGAAACCAAGATTGAGTTGTTTGGGAAGAACACACAACACTATGTGTGGAGAAAAAAAGGCACAGCACACCAGCATCAAAACCTCATCCCCACTGTAAAACATGGCGGAGGGAGCATCATGGTTTGGGGCTGCTTTGCTGCCTCAGGGCCTGGACGGATTGTTCTTATTGATGGGAAAATGAATTCCAGAGTTTATCAAGACATTTTGCAGGAAAACGTACGACCATCTGTCCGCCAACTGAAGCTCCGCAGAGGATGGGTGATGCAACAGGACAATGACCCAAAGCATACAAGTAATTCAACAAAACAATGGCTGCAACAGCACAGAATACGCCTTCTGGAGTGGCCCAGTCAGAGTCCTGACCTCAACCCGATTGAAATGCTGTGGCATGACCTTAAGAGAGCGATTCACACCAGACATCCCAAGAATATTGCTACACTGAAACAGTTTTGTGAAGAGGAGTGGTCCAAAATTACTCCAGATCATTGTGCAGGTCTTATCTGCAACTACAGGAAACGTTTGGTTGAGGTTATTGCTGCCAAAGGAGGGTCAACCAGTTAATAAGTCCAAAGGTTCACATACTTTTTCTTCCCTGCACTGTGAATGTTTACATGTTATGTGCAATTAAACCATGGCAACATCTAATGTTTGTGTAGTATTATGTTCAGCAGACTGTGTTCTTCTATTGTTGTGACTTAGATGACGTTCAGAGCACATTTTATGCCCAATTCATGCAAAACTCCACGTAATCCCAAGGGGTTCACATACTTTTTCTTGCAACTGTATGAAAACCCTCTCCCCAATTAAAAGTAAATATTAGCATTAACGGAAAGGGAAAAAAAACTTTAAAAGATTATATTTACTTACCTTACCTTGGCTTACCTTCTGCAAGAGATGATGTCAAGCTTTGTTTGACAAGATCCCTCGAAATGCTCAGTACCCCATATCTTACAAGAAGGCGCCCCAGCACAATGCAGGATTGTCTTCTCGTGTATTTTCTGGTTGTCAGCATTTTCCTGCCTCTTCCTGGCTCCTGACCTTTTCTATATGGGTAGTGAGACAGCCCATAATAGTGATGGGCCAGTAGAAATATGCAAGGGGCAGGAGGAATTGTTGTGCTTCAACACTAATGGAAGGTTTTAAAGCATTTCCTGTCAGGAAGGCTCAGGATTTGCAGGGCTTTAGTCCTGAGAATTCTGGTTTATTTTTCTGTTTTGCTTGTGTTATAATGTGTAATATCAGACGTTGCTTGACACAAGGGTTTGAATACTCCGAGTGTCTTCTTTCTCTTCTTTTTCTATGTTTTCTTTCTCTTCTTCTTTTTTTTTTTTTTATTATTTTAGGGTCAGCCGTCCTTGCTGTTGGTTAATCCTGATTTCTCTTGTGCTCTGGGAGTGGATAGCTCTTGCCGACTATAGTTCTCCAGTTATTGATCATGTCTCCACAACAGTCTGACAGAGGGGTTATCAGATTGCTCTCTCATAATGTCCAGGGGTTCAACTCTCCCTCCAAACGTATTAGGGCCTTTAATTCATACCGCTCTTTAGGTGCGAATATCGTAGCCCTTCAGGAGACACATTTTCCCCCGTCTTTTACCCCACAATATGTCCACAAAGGTGATCCTCTGTGTTATTATGCTAATGCAATGGAGAAGAAAGGAAGGGTAGCCCTTGTTTGTCCCTCCGTTTATCGTTTACTGAATCTAAAATTATTAGGGATCGGGAGGGACTCTAACTTCTGGTGAAGGGTCACTTGGACGGAAATTTGCTCACTTTTTTGGTATATTATGCTCCAAATATCAATCAGGTGAAGTTATTTCATTCTTTATTGAGCTCTTTGGCCTCAGAGCTTGAGGGCGATGTTATTTTGACTGGTGACTCTAATCTAGCATTGGATCAGTTACTGGATCGATCCTGTGCCGTCATGCTTAAATCCGCTTCTAGACAGAGCCGTAAGTTTGCCCAGCTCTTATATCGCTATGATCTTGTCAATGCCTGGAGAGAAGCTAACCTGACTTCTTGAGACTACTCCCATTTCTGTAGGGCTCATAACTGTTATTCCCGTATTGATCACATATTCCTCCATACGCGTTCACGTTCTAGATTGATTACAATTAAAATTCTTTCTACACCTTGGTCCAACCATGACCCGGTTCTTTTGACGCTTTTGTCTTGGACACATGGGAGGACTGCTCCTTGTTGGCGCCCTATAGAATCTCACTTGGGTAACGCTTCTTATTGTCTTGATATCTCCACACATTTGAAATTGTATTTTGAAATGAATAAGGCGGATGACACGACTCCGGCTATTAATTAGGCATCGGTCAGGGGGTTTCTTATTCAACTGTCTTCATGACTTAAAAAGGCCCGAAACTAATTGATTTTGACTAAATCTCAAATGTTCACTGATCTTGTTGCCCAACATAAACAGACTCTTGATCCTGCTCTATTGGTTAAACTTGACCAGGCCCAATTGGAACTTACTTTGTGCCTTACTACAACAGCGGATAAACAGTTATGTTGGGCCAATCACAAATGTTTCACTTGGAGGGACAGACCAGGCACCCTATTAGCATTCAAGCTGTCTCCTAAACATTCTCATGTGGCTCTTCCTAAAATCAGACTGACTACCGGTGCTTTATCTCAAGATCCCAGTAAGATCCTCCAAGAGTTTCATTCTTTTTATATTGATCTTTACCGTTCACCTCGAGGGGACATCTCTTCATCTACCAACAGTTTCCTGAATTCCGTGACTCTTCCTTCTCTTCAGGAGGCCCATAGAGAATTAATGGATCAGCCTATCACTTGCGAGGAGATTCAGAACGCCTTAAAAGCATTAGCTCCACATAAATCCCCAGAACCGGATGGCCTTCCTCATGCCTATTATAACGCTTTCCCTGACCTTCTGATTCCACATATGGCCCATTATTTTAATTATTTACGAGACGGAAAAGTGGTGCCTTCTGATAAAAATAAAGTGTTCATTAGTGTCATTCCTAATCCCAATAAAGATACTACTGCTGTCTCTAATTATCGTCCTATCATCTTGATTAATTGTGATCTCAAGATTCTGATCAATCAGGATTTATTAGCGGTCAACGAACGCTTGATCAAATTCGTCAAACTTTGGCACTACTGTCAGCTGTACGATCTAATTGGGACAATTCCTTGTCGAGGGAAGTCCTGCTGTTGTCTTTAGATCTCCATAAAGCTTTCGACAGCCTGTCTTGGGACTATTTATTTCAGATGTTAGGTGTAATTGGGTTCGGCTCCTCCTTTTTGACTTTATTGTGGGCTCTATATTGTAATCCTTCAGCTAAGGGCTCTATTCATGGATACAAATCGGCTCCTCTGTCTATTGGGAGAGGTACTAGATAGGGATGCCTTCTTTCCCCTTTACTTTTTGCATTAGCAATAGAACCACTTGCTATTGCTATTCGTTCTGACCCTGCTATCTCTGGTATCTACTGTGGCCAGTTAGATCATAAATGTGCCTTATTTGCTGATGATGTCCTTATGTATGTGTCTGTTCCTCGAGTGTCTTTACCTAGTCTCCTCCATTTACTTCACCAATTTTCTATGGCCTCGGGTCTTATTCTGAATTCCTCTAAAACAATTGCTTTAAATATTTCTTTGCCCACCTCGGAGGTTCAGTATCTTTGGGATAATTTCGATTTTCAGTTGGCCCCCTGCTCTCTTCCCTATTTAGGGATCCATCTCACAAGCTCCATTTCATCGATATATCGTGCTAACTACATCCCTCTTTTTAAACGGCTCAGGACCGATTTACATAATTGGGCAGATCTCCTTTTATCCTGGTTTGATAGAATCAATTCCATTAAAATGACTTTTCTGCCAAGACTACTCTATTATTTTCTGACTTTGCCAATTGCGGACCCCAGACAGGAAATTTTACTCTTACAATCTGCTGTCTCTAGATTTATATGGGGAGGTAAACGTCATCTGGTCAATAATTCTACTTCATTTTCTCAGAAAAAGCATGGCGGTTTGGGACTTCCTAATCTTATGACTTATTTCCATGCAGCTCAGCGCAGCTCTCATGCACCACTGCTAGGGGCTATGTGCCTCAATGGGTTGGGTCTTGCCGTCCGTATGCTGTTGGCTTCCTTATGCGGCTTCCCAGTTGGTTGTGTCCTCCCATCCTTTGCCCTACGTTTTCATATTCTTTAACAATTTGGGATAGATGATGGGCCCGCAAGCCTTTATTTTCCCCATATACCCCTCTGGCCCCAGTTTTTTGTAATCCTGAATTCACGTCTGATTTAACACCATCTATGTTTCACTGGTGGATCAATAAGGGCTTTTTGCATATCAGGGACTATTTGGAAGGACTTCGTCCATATTCTTTCCAATATTTTCAGACAAAGTACTACCCGCCTTCTAGCGAACTGTTCGTTATCAAATTATGTCTTTTGTCATTAGCAAACTTAAATTACTAACGAAACCCTGTACGCTCACCCCTCTCGAGGTCTCTTGCGGGACTACGGGGATGGTGAAAGGTCGTCTGTCTAATATATATGCTTCCCTTGTTGATCCAAATATTAAGCTCTCTTATATGGTACATTGGGAAAGGGTTTTAAATATTTCTCTGGAGCTGGACACTTGGCGGAATACAGCTGATGCTCTATCTAAAATTTAGGTTAACACTACACTCATTGAATCTAACTACAAAACACTTCTTCGGTGGCATCTGGTCCCTACACGTCTTGCTAAAATGTACCTTTCTGTGTCACCCAGCTGTTTTCGACATTGTGGACAAGAGGGTACATGCTCCACATATGGTGGAGATGCCCTGTGGTGACTAGGTTTTGGATCCATTTATTTACCTTCCTTTATTCAGTAACGGGGGTTAATATTCATCGATTCCCTGAAATAGTTCTATTTCATTTATTGTCCACTGATATTCCTAAGAAATCGGTTAAACTGATTCTTTATATCCTGTTGGTGTGAGAATTACGATAGCCAAACATTGGAAACAGTCAACAATTTTGCTGGAATTAGTTAAGCAGAAACTTAATTGGATTATGAGTTATGATAAACTTATTAGTATACTTAAAAACAATACTTCTAAATTTGAGAGCACTTAGGATCCTTGGATTCGGTATATTTCTGTTATTTAACTGACATTTGGCTAGCCCTCGCTCTTATTTTTTTTATGGGTTTTATTCTTTACTTTTTTCTTCAGTTCTTTCCTCATTTTTTTGTTCTCTATATTTTTTTCTATTATTTTAATGATATTATTCATACCACCTTGTTTATGGAGCAATTTGCTCATAATCGACCAAACTTTGTTTATGCTAC
>NW_028320657.1:30000-145000 GCF_062004578.1 Staurois parvus
TTGGTCTAAACTTCACTCGTCGTGTTTGGAGGAAAAAGAAGGATGAGTTGCATCCCAAGAACACCATCCCTACTGTGAAGCATGTTTGTGGTAACATCGTGCTTTGGGGGTGCTTTTCTGCGAAGGGGACAGGACGACTGCACTGTATTAAGGAGAGGATGAATGGGGCCATTTATTGTGAGATTTTGTGCAACAACCTCCTTCCCTCAGTCAGAGCGTTGAAGATGGGTCGTGGCTGGGTCTTCCAACATGACAACGACCCGAAGCACACAGCCAGGATAACCAAGGAGTGGTTCCGTAAGAAGCATATCAAGGTTCTGGAGTGGCCTAGCCAGTCTCCAGACCTAAATCCAATAGAACATCTTTGGAGGGAGCTGAAACTCTGTGTTGCTCAGCGACAGCCCCGAAACCTGACAGATCTAGAGGAGATCTGTGTGGAGGAGTGGGCCAAAATCCCTGTTGCAGTGTGTGCAAACCTGGTCAAGAGCTACAGGAAACGTTTGACCTCTGTAATTGCAAACAAAGGCTTCTGTACCAAATATTAACACTGATATTCTCAGGTGTTCAAATACTTATGTTCAGCAGTGCAAGACAAATAAATTCTTTAAAAATCATACAATGTGATTTCCTGAATTTTGTTTTTAATTCTGTCTCTCAGAGTGGGAATGCACCTACAATGTGAATTTCAGACCCCTCCATGATTTCTAAGTGGGAGAACTTGCAAAATCGCAGGGTGTTCAAATACTTCTGTTCCTCACTGTATATATATATATATATAATTTTATTTTATTTTTTTTGGGCAAAGGGGAGGAAGCTATGACAGTTGACAGGGCAGCCTATTAATGACTACTATAAGGAAAAAAACTTTAGTGGAATTGTCTCCAGTCTCCGTTATGTGGGTCTCACCTACCATAGGCCAATTGTAGAGAAAATAGGAAGTTGACAGTGTGTTCAGAAATGTATTCTGCACACTGTCATGGTTATATGGAAGGTGAGTAGTAATACATTAAAGGAATATACATTATTCAGTTTAGCTATACTTTTAAAGTCAAGCATACTATATTTTCAATTAGGTATTCTTTTCACGTTTGCCTAGAAGGATGTTTTCAAATGGTTATATTTTGTGCTTACTTCCTTTCTATTCTATGATGGCATTTAATTTCAAAAATTGAATATTCTTGTGTTTTTCTATATGTTAGACAGGGCAGTTGTCATCTTGATATATTTGTGCAATAATAAATGTGAGTTAATTGCTAATTAGACAAATGAGAAAGGCTGTCGACAGATTATTATCTCCATACATTATGATGGCAGCACACAGGCAAATGGAAAGCATCAATAATATGATGGGTATGTTCTTGTAAGTTCATCTCTTCCACAGTGCCTGCTATTCATGTTCGTTTTGAATTTTTGACTTTTGAGCAGTAGTTTATCGCTTCATCACTTCTAAAGAGTTCTCATACAATACACTGCAAAGACAAGCCAAAGGGTGAAAGTGCTTATTAGAACCTACAGTAAAACTAAACTCTCTCAATCATCATGAACTATTTTTAAACATTAGGCTGACAGCATTAGTGAATAGCTGGGAAGGTCTATTGTATGTGCTTGTTTTAAACTTTTTTTTTTTAACGTCTGTAGTTTTTTTATTGCTATTTGCCATCTAAATGGGATGCTAATGCTGTGAACTAAAACAACTTCATCAGGCTGCCAACCAGATTTGATGATTACACTGTCACCTTGCATTCTCTAGCTCGCAAGTCAAGAATTTAAGCACTAGAAGACTGATCGTGATTATCACTGGGGCAGGTTACCTGAGCATTTTACGCTTTACACACACATGCAGCAGCCACCATAATGTATTTTTAGCAGAGACATGCACAGAATCCACTGTTGCTTTTTTGACCTTTAAAAATGTCTATTTACACTATGGTAGTTCTTTCAGTGCCGATTCACATATGTATGGTGCAGCTTGACAGCTCCGGTTTCAGTGCAAACTGAAAAGCAGTCGTTCAGCAGTTCAGGTCTGGTTCAGGTCCAGTTCAGGTCAGGATTGATGAGCAAAAACCGGCTTGAAATCGTGTTCACTAACTGATGACATGTGCGATTCAGAAGTGGTTCCTATAGAAGTCAATGAGCCTGTAATCTCCACTGCTCAGAAATTGGCCAGGACTCTTTTTCAATCCGCACTGTATCCGCACCGCCAGTGCACCAGACAATTGTGAACAGGCAGGAGGCAATTTTATTTTACATGTCATGCAGATTGGTTGTGGTTCAAACTGCATCCAATCCGCATATATGTGAACCGGCACTCAAAGAGGCAAAGCTCTTAATTTCTAGATAAAGCATTCAGAGATTCAGCCGAACAATCTTTAAAAATTTTAACAAAAAGAAGATAAACAGTACAGAAACGGTTACAGAAAAATTACTAGAAAACACACATGCTGAAGAGTAAATTTAAAAGGGATTCTGAAAGTGAAAAAACTTAGTCTTCAGGTCTGTAAGTCCAGTATGATATGGCAGAGTCACTGGCACCCATAAATTATTCTTCATATTCCTTAAAGTATAATTATAGTCAAACCTACCTTTTTTGGGAAAGAGTAGAGATTAGAAAATCTTTCAGGTTTTTATTGCTGTCTGTTTCATTGTTGGGGAGAGTCACTCTATTTTGTATTGCTAAATCATTATCATTATTATGAGGCTTTTCCTCACTTTGGAGGGATGTGCTTTCATATCCTGTTTTGGCTATGAGAGAGGAAGTGAAAGAAATTTCCCCAATGGGACGCAGATGGCCAATTAAAAACTGACAGGTATTGCAACCCTCTCTTACTCTATCCAAAATGGAAAACCAAATTGTTGTCTTTAGTTCTACTTTAAAGCATATATAAACCCATAAACAATAAATTTATTGCATTTTTACTTTTTTTCACTCATTTTTTCTTCTTTATTTTTATCTGGTGATTTTGCCAGGAACAAAATACCTGTCATTGGATGACAACTGTACTGTATCAAGGAGGAGCAGTATTCTCACCCTAGGAATTGAGTTCATTAGGAATATATAATACATCCCCATTACCATTACATAGGGGGAGATGTTTTGTAACCAGCAGAGATAGCTAGGGACAATGCTAACTGATGGGTTTATGTAGAGAAAAAGAGCACAGGAAATCATCAGCTCACAAGATTTCTGGAAGGATGAACAGCTATTTTTTTTTAACTTGTTGAACAAATATAACAAAATGCTTTAAATTGTATGATTAACAGACCATAAGAGAGAAAATAAAATAGATTTATTGTGAGAATTTTATATATTGTTTAGTAATTGTGGTGGTAAGAAGAGAAGTCCAGCTGCCAAACAGCAGCTTTTTCTTGCTCCTCGAAGGGGTGTTGCAGAACCAACTTCTTTCAAACCCCTTCTTAGGAGTGTGGTTGTGTATTTTATTATGCCTAACGGATACACTTTTCATGCCAAATATCCTGGGCACGTCTATGTTTCCATCTGACAAGGTTTCACAATCTGCAAATCAGCATATTTATCAATATGAAATTTGGATTTGTTAGATACCAAACATGATATATTTTTGATGTACTTTTTTCCTAGGAGATCTAATGTGTCTTCTTAGCCATCTGGACCATATAAATAGGTGTGTTTGGTGTCTGATTAGTATCTTTTTATACATTAGTGTAGCCACTTTTTAAGAAGGTTACTCAGTTATCATAGATGAGATATAAATTAGAGTTGAGTTTGAAATGTATGAAATCTCTAGGTCAGTATACTAAACTTAGATGTGTATTCATTAAGCTGCTCAGAAGACTGTTTGTGACTGGACCATTTATGACCAGGCCTATCAGTAGTCCTTTGAAGACCCTGCTTAAGTAATGTTTAATGCTTCTACATTCCTCCCATCATTGTCTGCTGTGTGTCAGATGTGTATTTATCTGGCTTGAGCATGACTGCTAAAATAAGGGTGACACTGTGTTCAGTACTACTCCCCCATTCTCTTCACATATTTTGCGTTTCGTCACACCTTAATATCATCAGTCTGTACCATCACTGGGGAGATTTTACTTCACCTCCTGCACAAGATACCACCATTCTATGGGGCAGAAAGTGAAGGGAAATCTTACTGTGATACAGGCTGTTATAAAAATTAGACAAAATAGTGAATTGACATTTTCAGTATCGCATGAGATATGTGGTCATGTGGCTGACTTAACTTATGCGATAAGCTTTAATGAGTTGTACCCAAAGCACACAGCAAAACTGAACACACAGTGGTTGATGGACAAAAGGTTAATGTCCTTGCATGGCCTAGTCAGAGCCCAGACTTAAACCCCATTGAAAATCTGTGGAAAGACTTGAAGACTGCAGTCCACAAACAGTCACCATCAAATTTAACCAAACTTGTGCAGTTCTTACAAGAAGAGTGGGCAAATATTGCAAAGTCTAGATGTGTGCAAAGTTAGTAGAGACATTTCACAACAGACTAAAGGCTGGAAATAAAGCAAAAGGCGGTTCAACAAAATACTGACACAAGGAGGTGATTCTTTTTCCAATTCAGTGATTCTGTTTTTGATTTTTTTTATTAATTTCTGACATGTTGGTATTATATTTCATTTGGATGTTATAAATTGCAGTAAAAACAGCTGGATAAAACAAAAACTGTGTCTGTCTTCATTTTAGGCTGCAAAGAAACAAAATGTGATTATTTTAAAGGGGGTGATTCTTTCTATACCCACTATATGAGCCTCTTTAAGCAGGGACGGGCTACATGACAGTTAAAAGAAAAATATGCCGCATCAGGCAGAGTTTCTATCCGTACTCCTAATGCAGATTCCGTGGCTGTGATTAGTTTGAAGTGTAGCAGGTTATGACAGGGTCTTTTAAAAGGTTTATGGCTGGGAAGATCAATTCAATAAAAGTCAATTGTGCCTAAGCTGATTTTCAACTTGTTTCTGAGAATGTGATGGCATCATCCTTGCTTCACAGGACCAAAGCAGTCTTTTCTATAAAATAACCATTTTTATTAGCTTTATGTTTTTTATGTACAGCTGTGACAAAGGAAGGGCAACTACAGGGTGTCCTTTATCTTTTTGCTGTGCAGTAGAACTCTATCTGTCAGATTTCATTAGGTGATTCTGGTGAAATCTCTACAAAAATGATCTCAATTAAATAAGTGTAGTCTGTAGATGTATAGTTTTATTTTTAGATGATTCTCTCGGAGGTACAGCCTACCTTATGTACAGACGTGGAACCTATTTAGACATATGCAGTAACAAGCAAAAATCAATCTTGCTGTGACTTTTCGACTGATTTTCCAGAAACTTAGACCCTTTTATTGATGCACTTAAAGCAGATCTTTCAGTAAAGATAAAAGAATGACTAATGTCCTTTGCTCCCAACCCCTCCATGCTAAAGTACAAACAAGTTTTACATTTTGCAAATGATCAATAATATATTTTTTTTTAATCTAATGGTAACTGTACAATACAATTGTATAATCTGCTTTTGATCTAACATCAACCGTATTTTTCGCTCCATAAGACACACCTGACCATAAGACGCACCTAGGTTTTAGAGGCAGAAAACAGGAAAAAAAAAATTCTGAACTAATGGACTGCAGACATAGTAGAGGAGATGACCAGAGACTGCGGACATGGTACAGGAGATGACCAGAGACTGCGGACACAGTACAGGAGATGACCAGAAACTGCGGACACAGTACAGGAGATGACCAGAGACTGCGGACACAGTACAGGAGATGACCAGAGACTGCAGACATAGTACAGGAGATGACCAGAGACTGCAGACACAGTAGAGGAGATGACCAGAGACTGCGGACACGGTACAGGAGATGACCAGAGACTGCGGACACAGTACAGGAGATGACCAGAAACTGCGGACATAGTACAGGAGATGACCAGAGACTGCAGACATAGTACAGGAGATGACCAGAGACTGCGGACACAGTACAGGAGATGACCAGAGACTGCGGACACAGTACAGGAGATGACCAGAGACTGCGGACACAGTACAGGAGATGACCAGAGACTGCGGACACAGTACAGGAGATGACCAGAGACTGCGGACACAGTACAGGAGATGACCAGAGACTGCGGACAGTACAGGGATGACCAGAGACTGCGGACAGTACAGGAGATGACCAGAGACTGCAGACACAGTACAGGAGATGACCAGAGACTGCGGACAGTACAGAGGATGACCAGAGACTGTGACAATACAGGGATGACCAGAGACTGTGGACAGTACAGGGATGACCAGAGACTGCGGACATAGTACAGGAGATGACCAGAGACTGCGGGCAGTACAGGAGATGACTGCTGACCTTTGGGGAGGTGGGGGAGCGGGTACCTGAATTTGACAGGTACCCGCTCTTACTTCCGCGGAGTTGTTCTTTGATCTTACCTGTTCCTCTATCCAGCCGCGCGCTGTCTTCCCGGCTTCTGTAGTGTCGGCGCTCGGCGGACAGCAGGATGCCCAGTGCGCATGCACGAGAAGCACTGCGTTTGTGATTGGTCCGGCGGCTTCTGGGATCTGTCATGTGTCCCAGGTACCGCCTTACCATTCACAAAGAGCACAGCTTCTTGCGCATGCGCACTTCGGACCCGGCTGTCACGCACACTACAGAAGCCGGGAAGACAGCGCGCCGCTGGATAGAGGAACAGGTAAGGTCCCACTGCAGAGCTGAGAGGCCGGCCCGGTATTCTGACACGGCGGCGGTGGAAATACCGGACCGGCCGCTCCATATTCGCTCCATAAGATGCACTGACATTTCCCCCCCTTTTTTTGGGGGAAAAAAGTGCGTCTTATGGAGCGAAAAATACGGTATGTAGTTCAAGGGCCTGTCTGATTTAAAGCTAATTAAATTGGTTATTAAGGTTTTTCCTCATACTGCATACAGTGGATATACAAAGTTTACACACCCCTGTACAAAAGCCAGGTTTTTGAAATGCAAATTTATATCCTCAGCCCCTTTCTTTGTCTCAACAGGCAAACATCAGGGGTCTGTGTAGATCACTGTTATTTCATCAAAGTCCCCCCCCAACAGCGTGTGAAAAAAAAGATTGAAAACAATATAGAAGAAACGGGGGGGGGGGGGGCTCATACACACGGGTTCTCTAGCCAATATAGTGTAAATTATTGGTTTGTTACTCTGAGGATGCAGCAGCTGTACAAGCACAGCCGCAGGTCCTAAGTTGTGTGCAGATGAGGTAAGGTAAGTGGCCCTGCCTCTACACGTCTGTCAAATTAGGACCTAGCATAACATAGGCTGCCTACACACAGCTCCAGCCACATAAAAAAAACAAACAAAAAAACCCCACTGATTTGCACTGTACAGGCCACAGCACCCATGTGAATGAGCCCCAAGACCTCTATCACACAATCAATATAGTTTTATCGTTTAGATTTAACAGGAATTTTGTAAGTTACTTTGTGTTTGTGTCTGCTAATAACACTTTTAGTGTATTTTTATAAAAAATTTTGTTGTAATATTTATTTTTTTGTGGGGGAGGACTGTCATGTAGGCTGTACAGGACCCGTGGATTCTAACAGAAGACCTTCTCACCTTTTATAAAATAATGTAGCTTTCAATCCCCAAATCAGCTAAATTGTATAGTACAATACTTTCCTGTTGTGGTGACAGCTGAAAAGATCTTTCTTCATACTTTAGTACCAGATTTATTAGTTGTGGTAAATGGAAGTGGACCAAGGCCTGATTTCTAAGTGCAATTTAAGTAAACCTGTGCAGATTTTAAACAAGCAGTCATGACCAGAAGAAGTAGTGCTGCACATGATTGGGTGTTCAAACGTGCACTTTCAGCTCGGTTCACACTTCAGTATATTGGAGCCTTAGGCTTTATGCAAGAATCCATGAACACTGTTAGGGTTATTGGGGTGTTCCAGTATTGACACTGTGTGCACAAACATTGGTTTATTTTATTAGGTGTATGCCATATATATTTTTGTTAGATTAGTGCCGCAATTGTTTTTAAATTTTGTTAGTACTATGGTGGTTGTCTCATAGTGTAGGAGCAGTTATTTTTTCGGTATTTGGGGATCCAATAGTCCTGCTGCTTTAAAACTTTTTCATTTTATTATAGTGTTAATGTTACTGGAAACTTTGTTGTCACAGAATGCTACTATGTGATATGTTTTGCCATTTTTAAAAATTGGCTGTGTATGTCTTTTTGTCAGTATATATAATTTATATGCTATGATTATGCAATACCTACATTTAATAAACTGAATTAGAAAAAATACCTGTCCAACATTCAGCTATTGTGTGTGCACAGGAAACCAGCATTAGTTCTCACTTTTCCAGACATTTGGATTTCTAGCTGAGTCAGTTGAAGTTTCTTTGTGTTGTTGTTGTGCAGGCTTGCTGGGGTTAGTCATAGGAAGGGGAAGTGTGTTTCTTGGACATTATCGTACAGAGGTGCTGCCACATGTTTTTACTTGGCTGCCTTGCTCATGTTGCCTCCACTCAGTGTCTGAATTAGTCCGGGCGGAGTTATTTAATATCACACATGATTTAACAAATGTTCTACCAAAGCTCAAAGTCTGCTCACTTCTTGAGGGCTCCCTTTGCTTTCACAGTTAACCTGTTCAGTTCCGCCAGGCTTATGCAATAGTGTCTATTCAGGGCTATGGAAATAGTCATCAGAGATCACTGTACATATACAGTACATACAGATATTTCTAGCCTTAAAGTCACATTTGAATATTCATCGTTAGATGTAAGTTACGCAATTTACTCCTATGCTTCATTTACCAAACAGCACTGTTTGCCATAGAAACAGATGGCCCAACTCTTGGCTGAGAGTCCTGGAGACTTTCCTACATACCTCTGTTCAACATCAGCTTTCTAGTTCTTATAAACCCAAAACCAAAAATGTAATATATTGCAGCTTACCAATCCTTAAAGCGGAGTTCCACCTGAAAAAAAATAAAATAAATGTCAGCAGCTAAAATACAGCCACTTACCTGTCCCTCGGTCCAGCGGTGTCCTCACCACGGCTGGTTTCACCGGCCATCTTCTCTCCCTGGAGTTGGCATCTTCAGTGTGGGCACTCATCTGTGACTGCTTGCAGCTTCACAGCTGGGTGCCCACTGTGCATGCACGAGAAGCACTGCACTATGTGAATGGCCCCGTAGTCTTCTAAGACCCGTCACATGTCCCAGAAGACTACGGGGAGGGAGGGGGTGAGGACAACTTCCGCTTCCGATCGCCTAGGCGATCGCAGCAGAAGTGAGAGCGGGTACCTGTCAAATTCGGGTACTCCCTCCCCCTCGCTCCCCAAAGGTGCCACTCCTTAATGGGGAGCTGGGGACAAAGGCTCAAAGTGTTACTTTCCCTTTTGGGTGGAGCTCTGCTTTAAGTATTTTAGCTGCATTTGTTTTCTTTTTTTTGTCCTTTAGTTTCATCCTAACCCTCTTGTATTGAACTATATTGTTTCTGTTTGTCTCCTGTTATATTTTAAAGCGCTGAGCAAACTCTTGGCGCTATATAAATCCTGTATACTAATAATAATCTGGTGATCCAACCAGTAACACACTTCCTGTCTGTCGCCATGTTCAATGGATGCGCAGTGAAGACACCTTTGGACAGCAGCATTGGATAGTCTTAGATACACTAGCAGATTTAGATGGACTTGACTAACAAATTTAACCTCCCTAGCTGTATTCCCGAGTGTAGCTCGGGGTAAAGTTTCAGTACCACAAGCGGTAACCCCGAGCTACACTCGGGAATACCTTGCAGCATTGCTCCAAGATCTCTTCATCACTTACCTTGTCCTGCGCTCCCACGATGTCCCTCCTGCAGTTTCCCCGGCAATGTCCTCCGGCGGATGCCGGCATCTGTCTTCTGGTTCCGTTCCCTGCGACGTCAGGATGTACAGGGATGGAACTGGTAGGAAATTTGAAAGTTGTAAAAGTGACTCACTAAATTCACTAAAATCACATAGTAAAACATTACTGTATCAAATTATTTCACATACATTTTGTCCCTACTGCTTTGTCCTGTGCCCTGCCTGCATTTTTACTGTTCTTTCTGCCTGGAAACTGAGAAACGTCCATGGTGTCCAAAAAGCATCCCTTTAGGTCAAAAGCGGTTTTAGACCAGCTAGAGAACAGCGATAGTAAATTAGAACCACTTGCAGAATTGAGTGATAATGATTTGTGGGGAAATTCGTCATCAGACACTGAAAACGATTTTGCGACTTTGCTCAGTGATGTGCGAACTTGGCGCTATATTTCAAATTTCAGTGTTTTTGGTTTGATTATATTATTGAATTAAATTTATTATTATATTATTATTTTTTATGATTATTAAATTATAATTTATGATTTCGTGTTTCAAATTTTAACATACCCGGGATGTTTACTAGACTCTTGTTCTTGTAAGCAACCCTGTCAGTGTTAAATGGTTTATCTCAACACTTTTAATGAGGATCTTCACACCCCCCCCCCCAAAAAAAAAATTAAAAGTAAGCAGCTGCTGACTGTCGTTAAAAGGACATTTACCTGTCCAGGGTTCCAGCACTGTCCTCACCTGGGCTGGTTCTTCACTGGTCTTCAGGTCCCTGGTGCTGGCATGTTTACTAAGAGAAGCCAGCTGTGACTCTTGCAGCTTCACAGCTAGCTTCCCACTGTGCTGCATTTTGTGAATGGTCATGCAGCCTTCTGGGACCTGTGACATGTCAAAGAGTCGGGGGCGAATTTCCAGTGGAATCTTCTTGACCAAGTACCCCCCCCCCAAGAAAAAAAATCCACAAATGATTGGGGGGGGTGAAAAAGCATAACCTCCCCTTTTGGGTGACGTTCCTCTTTAAACTGGCCCTACACTAGTAGAATTTGTTTGGAAAATGTAATTTTAAGAACGTTCACTCAATTTTATATTCATTGGTGGGGTCAAATTAACATACTGCAGTGATGAGAAAATTTGAAGGAGCAGTATGGAAAATGAGTCTGGAACTGATTAATTTCTAGCCATGTGTGTGGTTTTTGTTCAATAAAGTCCTTTCATTCCAAAATGTAATTTTGAAATACTTTTGAACCTCTTCTACAAAGCCTCCTATGAAGTCACATGCAGCTAATGATGTTAACTCTAATTCTTGAGGGCCCTGCCCTCTTATACATTAATTCCCCTAGTATACAGCTCATTCCTCTTCTGCCTGTCTTGGTGGCCGTGGATCATATTTTTCATGTTGAAGGAGGTCTCACATGTTGTTACAAGGTTATGTGAGTCTAATGTTCATTTTTGGGAATCTGTTGTATGCGTTTTCTAAGCTATAGTTTATGTATAACAAAGCAAAATACTTGTCTGATATTTGTGTATTTCGACAGAAATTTTAAAGTACTTGACAAGTCATCAAATTGTAGTACAAATTTTCGCATGACTGTTCGTACAAATGCTCATTTTGAAAAAATCCACTAGTGTATGCTCAGCTTAACTGCCACTTTTGCTGGACAGCTTGCTAAAGGAAGCTGAAAAATAGCAGACTTAAGCCAGCCATTGGATTGAAGTATGGCCAGTTCAGCAGGGACTAGCTGAATTTTGATCAGTCTATGGGCAAGCTGGTTGTATTGAAGTCAATCTTACAGTTTCTTCAGTACAACCAGCCTGTTGGATTTTTTTTGTGTGTTTACTATCACTGGCTATAGCTGGCAGCAGTAATCAATTGAGTTGATTTACTAAAGGCAGTTATACTGTGCACTGAAAGTATAGCTGCTCCAGAGCTTAGTAAATAAGGTAAAGCTTCACTTTGCAAAGAATACCCAATCGCATGGAAGCTAAAAAAAACAGCATTTTTGCTTGCACATGATTGGATGTTAGAAATCTGCAGAGCTTCCCTTCATTTCAGAGCTTCCCCTCAGATCTAGAGCAACTGCACTTTTCATGCACAGACTATTTGCCTTTAGTAAATCAACCCCACTGTATACTGACAGCGGGGAAACCTCCTGCTGTCAGAATACAATTGCTCAGCAGGGGGGATTCCCCCATAAACACAGAATGTATTGATGAGGGAATCAAGCAATTTACTTTCCTTCAGCTCGTGGTTAGGGGAATTCTTTCAATGGGGACACCTGTTCTGGTGACAACTGTCTAAGACTGACCATACATTAAACAATTTTCTGAGATTTTTGGTTTAGATTTACCAAAAACTATATAATAGGAGGTCAAACCTAAACAACACTTTCAATTGTATCCTATTAGGCAGGCCCTTGCACTACATAGTTGAAGGTAAATCTAAAGGAAATTGAACAGAAAATTGTATAGTGTATGGCCAGCCTAAGAGGGGATTTCATCTTACTACCTACTGTATCTGCATGACATTAAGTAAAGCAAAATGTGTCCTACAAGACACACAAAAAAAAGCAAACAAAAAAAAACTGCATAAGGGCTTTATGCATTTACAACTCTGTCTAAAACAAAAAAAGTTTTATGCTTGGATGCACTTCAATATAAGGTGACCTGCACTGCATACCTTAATTATGTAGAGAATAACTATGTATTTAGACAAAATACTGTTACATATTTGCTATTGTCACTACTAGCATGCGTGTGTTATTGGGTCTGTTCTCACTCTACATTTTTATTTTTTTCATTCTGCATTACCATAGCTATCTGTTCATAGAGTTGAGGTTAAATTTATCATTATACATTAGAGGATGCATCATTACCTGGTATTGGCTAAATGACAGTATGCGGTAAAAGGATCCTGCAGGGAAGCATAGAATAATTGATACTGCTGATAATTAGTGCTCATTAACTTGATATTACTACCAGCAGATAAATGCCACTGGTATTAAAATTAATATTTTACAGGGAACGTTTCACCTTAGTTAAAAATTGCCTCCCGTGATCATATTTTTTTCCTGACCAGAATAACCTTTTTATTTGTAAGCTACAAAATAAAAAATAATACAAATATACATACAGTTAGGTCCATATATATTTGAACACAGGCACAATTTTCATACTTTTGGCTCTGTATGCCACATTAATAAATTCAAACGAAATAATCCAAATGAATTTGAAGTGCAGACTTTCAGCTTTAATTCAAGGGGTTGAACATAAATATCAAGTACACATTTTGGGAACTGCAACCATTTTTATACACAGCCCCCCCATTTTCAGGGGCTCAAATGTAATGAGCTGTTCCAAGCCTTCTCCACACTTTTTTCTTCCCGTCATTCTGGTACAGATTAATCTTAGTTTCATCCATCCAAAGAATGCTTTTCCAGAACTGGTCTGGCATTTTTAGATGCTATTTGAAAAGTCTAATCTGGCTTTTCTATTCCTCAGGCTTATGAATGGTTTGCACCTTGTGGTGAATGCTCTGTATTTGAAGTCTTCTCTTGATTGTAGACTTGGACAATGATACGTCCACCTCCTGGAGAGTGTCCTTCACTTGTCTGGATGTTGTGAATGGGGTTTTCTTTACCATAGAGAGGATCCTGCGATCATCCACCACTGTTGTCTCCCATGGATGTCCATGCCTTTTTATGTTGCTGCGCTCACCAGTGTGTTCTTCTTTCCTCAGAATGTACCAAACTGTTGATTTGGCCACTCCTAATGTTGCTATCTCTCTGGTGCATTTGTTTAATTTTTGAAGCCTTACAATGGCCTGTTTGACTTGCAAGGACAGCTCCTTTGAACACATGATGTAGGTTCACAGCAATAAATTCCAAATGCAAATACCATACTTAGAATCAACTCCAGACCTTTTACCTGCTTAATTGATGAAGAAATAATGGAGTAGCCCACACCTGGCCATGAAACAGTTTTTGATTCAATTATCCAATTACCTTTGGTCCCTTGAAAAAGGGGGGGGGGTGGCTAATCTTAAGAGCTGTAATTCCTAAACCCTTCCTCCAATTTGGATGTACATACCCCCAAACTAAACCTGAGAGTGTGCACTTTCTGCCCATATCCATTATATAAATATAGCTTGAATATGTTTTGGTAATAACTGAAAAAAACTGTGCCTGTGTCCAAATATATATACAGTTGCAAGATAAAGTATGTGAACCCCTTGGGATTACGTGGAGTTTTGCATGAATTGGGCATGAAATGTGCTCTGAACATCATCTAAATTACAACAATAGAAGAACACAGTCTGCTGAACATAATACTACACAAACATTAGATGTTGCCATGGTTTAATTGCACATAACATGTAAACATTCACAGTGCAGGGAGGAAAAAGTATGTGCGGCCCTAGCTTAATGACTTCTCCCAGAGCTAAATGGAGCCAGGAGTGAGCCAACCTTGACTCCAATCAGTGTGATGATATTGGATGTGTTGCTGACAGCTGTCCTGCCCTTAAAAAACACACACCTGTTTTGGGTTTACTGCTTTCAAGAAGCACTGTCTGATGTGAACCATGCCTCGCAGAAAAAAGCTCTCAGAAGACCTACGATCAAGAATTGTTGACTTGCATGAAGCTGGAAAGGGTTACAAAAGTATCTCCAAAAGCCTTGATGTTCATGTGTCCATGGTAAGACAGACTGTCTACAAATGGAGAAAGTTTAGCACTGTTGCTACTCTCCCTAGGCGTGGTCGTCCTGTAAAAATGACTGAAAGAGCACAGAGCAGAATGCTGCATGAGGTAAAGAAGAATCCCAGAGTGTCAGCTAAAGACCTACAGAAATCTCTGGCACATGCTAACATTTTTGTTGACACATCTACAATAAGGAAAACATTAAACAAGAATGGAGTACATGGGAGGACACCACGGAGGAAGCCATTGCTGTCCAAAAAGAATATTGCAGCACGTTTGAAGTTTGCAAAAGAGCACCTGGGATGTTCCACAGCATCATCCCTGGCAAAATATACTGTGGACAGATGAAACCAAGATTGAGTTGTTTGGGAAGAACACACAACACTATGTGTGGAGAAAAAAAGGCCCAGCAGACCAACATCAAAACCTCATCCCCACTGTAAAACATGGCGGAGGGAGCATCATGGTTTGGGGCTGCTTTGCTGCCTCAGGGCCTGGACGGATTGTTGTCATTGATGGGAAAATGAATTCCAGAGTTTATCAAGACATTTTGCAGGAAAACGTATGACCATCTGTCCGCCAACTGAAGCTCCGCAGAGGATGGGTGATGCAACAGGACAATGACCCAAAGCATACAAGTAATTAAAAAAAACAATGGCTGCAACAGCACAGAATACGCCTTCTGGAGTGGCCCAGTCAGAATCCTGACCTCAACCCGATTGAAATGCTGTGGCATGACCTTAAGAGAGCGATTCACACCAGACATGCCAAGAATATTGCTACACTGAAACAGTTTTGTGAAGAGGAGTGGTCCAAAATTACTCCAGATCGTTGTGCAGGTCTGATCTGCAACTACAGGAAACGTTTGGTTGAGGTTATTGCTGCCAAAGGAGGGTCAACCAGTTATTAAGTCCAAAGGTTCACATACTTTTTCCTCCCTGCACTGTGAACGTTTACATGTTATGTGCAAGTAAACCATGGCAACATCTAATGTTTGTGTAGTATTATGTTCAGCAGACTGTGTTCTTCTATTGTTGTGACTTGGATGACATTCAAAGCACATTTTATGCCTAATTCATGCAAAACTCCACGTAATCCCAAGGGGTTCACATACTTTTTCTTGCAACTGTAGACCTAACTGTAGGTTAGATTTCTGGTACCTGCTGGAAAGAAACATGGCCGTGTTGTCATATTATCCAGATTTTTGTTTTGTTTTATTTTTTTTTTTAAAGCTGCACTTGAAAAATAAAAGCTAGATACTCTCATTGCACACATGGTAGGAGTTAAATTAAAAAAGGACCAGTTGAAACATGTTGAAAAAAAAAATAAGTAAAAAAAGGTTGGGATTTTTACATGATCCCTGTTGAAAGACAGGATCAGCCAATGTGAATGCCAGAGGCGTATTTACCGTAAGGCAAACAAGGCGTTTGCCTGGGGCAGAATTTTTCATGTGGCAGGTGACAGAAGATGGGGACCAGGTGAGGCACTGACTGAGTTCCGCCATTTGATCCGAGAGAGGCTGCGGGCTTCTAGAGGGTGAAGGTAGAAGCTGACTCTTGTTCCTACAAAAGGGCAACACTGGGGATAGCGGGCTGCTTTAATTTCAGAGAGGTGCAGGTGAATGCTGGAAGACCACATCTCTCTGTCTGCTTTTTTCTCTCTCCCTTTTTTCTTTTTTTTTTGGGGGGGGGGGGGGCAGCACAAAGACCAAATACATTACTGAGGAATGCTGATCCTCCCCTTTAGCTCCAATCATGTGAGCAATTTCCAGTGCCTTCACATATGTGACCAGCACAGGGGAAGTCTGGATTTTGCACACATTTCACTAAGATGGCTAAAGCGACATTGACCCTCAAAGAAAAGTGTATTCTATTAAAGTTAGATGTGGTGGCTGCATTTGTTTTTTTTGTTTTTTTTTAGAGGGTTTTTTCCCTTTATTTTAACCAGGATGGATCCAGCCAGTAGGCATGTTTTTTTCATTTTCCTATTATAATACACCAAACTACATGTACACGTACATTATCCGGCTCTTACGGGTAGGAGGCGCCCCGTCTGTTCTGCCATTTGCTCATGCAAATGCAAATCAGCGAGTTTTGGCCAATGATTTATGGCCAGAACCAACTGATCGGCTGAGCAAATGACAGAAGAGAGCTCTGTGCTGATAACAGCACAGGGCTTTTTACAGACAGTGGCGATGTGCCATTTTTTTTTTCCCCCTTGGGAACCAGAGAGTAAAAACTGGCACATTGCTTATTGAAAACAGCACACAAACATTGACTTGCCCCTAAATGTTAACCCCTTCCCAGCCAGTGTCATTTGCACAGTGACAGTGTATATTATTAGCACTGATCACTGTAGTAGTGTCACTGGAGATGTCAGTGTTTAATCAATTCCAACCCAGTGTCAGATTGCCTGCTGCACTGTCTCACGATAGAAAATCAAAAAAAATACCAGTATATAAACCATCATTTGTAGAAGCTATAATGTTCACGCAAACCAATTAATATACACTTTTTGGGGGGTTTTTTTCTTTCCAAAGACATGTAGCAGAATACATTTTGGCCTACATTTATGACGAAATTTATTTTTTTTCTTCATATGTTTTAGAGCAGAAAGTATAACATTTTCGGTCTTTTTTCTTTTATATAACAACAAATAAAAACCCAGAGGCGATCAAATACCACCAAAAGAAAGCTCTATTTGTGTGGAAAAAATTGTATGACTTTAATTGGGGTACAGCGTAGCATGACCATGCAATTGCCAGTTAAAGTAGTGCAGAATAGCAAAACAATGCCCTGATTAGAAAGGGGGTAAAATCTTCCAGAGCTTAAGTGGTTAAAGAATACTAAGATGTAAATATTGAAATTTACTTTTGAATCCATCCAGGAATCATTGTAATGTGAGCTCAGGGTATTATAAAGTCTTATTTATTTATTATTTATTGCAGGTACTTATATAGCACCATCAATTTACACAGCGCTTTACATATATATTATACATTCACATCAGTCCCTAACCCTCACCTGGTGTGCAATCTAAGGTCCCTAACTTCTATTCATACATACACGTACTAGGGACAACTTAGACAGGATCCAATTAACCTACCAGCATGTCTTTGGAGTTATTTATAAAAGATCCCCATGTGTATTGGTGACTGCAGCTTCTACTGACATGACATTGCACTGTGCATGCAATCTTTCTGCATCTGTCTTTGAAAGGGAAAACAAAGTGCTCACAGTGCGTGGGACTGAATACGCCAAGCCTAGATGTTCCCATGACAGGTCTGCTGGTTTTCCAAAAACACCGGATTACCAGCAATAAGGCAGTTGCATTGGGGGGGTGGACCTAGTACAGTGAAGCAGTGTATGCCAGAAAACCAGAAGCTCTGGTACATATGCTATGTCTTTTGTATGCATTTCAAGCCTTTGTTTTCACTTTTGACTGGAGTATGCCTTTTAATTAAAAGCTGGTGAGACACTTGTTTTTCTTCTGCTCCTACACATAATGAGCCTGGAAGACCTTTTCTGTATATAAACAGCAGTTGCAGCATTTGTTACTTATTGAAGGAAACTGTTCTGAAAGCTGGTGAAAGTATTACTCAGTGTCTGAGAATACAGACAGCTGGCATTCCTCAGCAAATATGTATGTGTGTTGTATTTAATCTTTAAAGGCACTACTTTCAGATACTGTTGTGAAACAGTAAACAGGCCTTCAATCTGATTTCTGTGCAGCAAAGGCAGTGTGGGGAAATGTGCGGTGAAGGGAATGAAGTGTAAGATTCAGCTTCTAAGCCTACTGAAGCTTTCTTTGGATATGGGGATATGAAGAGGAAACAACTCTCACCAGTATTCGCTTAAGAAAGCAGAAGTTGAGATCCAATCACGAAACTCAATTCTGCATCCTGGGTTTTTACCTATTAACGCTTTCTTTAAGTTAAAATGTTTTGTATAGTCAACGTTTTTTTTTTCTTTTTTTGCTTTGGACACAAAAGGAAATGGTTTAAACTCTGTTTACCATTTTCTCTGTTGTCCCACTGGTGGGATCTCTCTTCCTTTTCTGTTCCGGAGACCCAACAAAAAGTCACTGGAAATCTCAAAGTTCTAGGAATTCTCATCCAAGCAGCTGTCACTGGAAAATTCTAATTAGGATTGTTAAAATTTCATTACACATCTAGTCTAGATCCTGCAATTTCTGCCAGATTGCTCCATCTGTGTCAGGTTGGGATGGGACTGTCGACAAACAGCAACTTTCAACTCTTGTCGCAGATTCCCATTGGATTAGGCCTTTTTAAGATATTTAGGTTCTTGGGTTTAAACCACTTCCTTGTAGCTTTGGCTGTTACGCCTGAGGTAATTGTCCTGTGTGGAAGGTGGCCCTCCACCATAGTCCAGTTCGCTTTCACACTAAAAAACAAGTTGCTCTCCAGAACTGATGATACAGTATGTGTCCTCAACTTGATGCTACTACCACCACCACTTGAGCGATGGTGTTTTCAGGATAACCAATGTTGGCTTTCCAACTCGCTTACCATTTTGTGCTGAAGGAAAAAAAAGTTAATCTCACCAGACCAGAGAACCTTTCTCCACATTTGCAGTTTCTCTTATGCTTTTTGGAATACTTTTTATGTGTTTTTTTCAGCGATGGCTACCCTGTCCTCTTGTCATTTTTCCAATAAACCCATCTTTGTGGAGCATCAGGACCATAGCAACTCCAGCAGTTGAAACTTTTTATATTTAAGGAGTTATGGATTCATGCATGGTCCTGTAAGCACCATCTGGACCTACCACTGTTCCTGCAGCCCTTGTCTGTGTCATACTTCCCTGAATGCTTTATAAACCAATCTAATGTACTTTTTGCTTTCTCAAAAGAACCAAATTATTCAGTTTTTGTTGATGAGCTTTGTGAGCTTGGTGGATGATTAGTCATCCTTATAATAGGTTGTATCATAGAAGTATTCATTGTGAACTCTCAAAGCTATTTCTGTGTACAACCACCATGCACACTTGTTCATATCCTTACCATCCGCTGTGTTTGTGTACCGTCTTGCATATCTAAGTTCTTAACGCTATAAAAAAATGGTGAAGTTACATGACCTTTTCATTACATTCTGCTGCCAGCTAATATTTCTGTCTCTTTTAACCACTTCAAGTCCGGACACTTTTACCTCCTTCCTGTCCAGGCCAATTTTCAGCTTTCAGCGCTATCACACTTTGACAATTGCGTGGTCATGCACTGTACCCATATGAATTTTTTAGATTTTTTTGAGACAGATAAAGCTTTATTTTGATGGTATTTATTCACCACTGGGATGTTTATTTTTTTTGCTATATAAATGAAAAAGTCCAAAAATGTTGAAAAAAAAGTGTTTTTCTTATAAAATTGTGCAAATAATATTTCATCATAAATCTTGGCCAAAATTTGTTCAGTTATCTTTTTAGTAAAAAAAAAAATAACCCAAATTAGTTTATAACCGAAATTTGGATTTCCCCCAATTTTTACATTTTTATTTTATATATTATTATTTATGTTTTTTTTTTTTTTACATACTATCACCCTAGTAGTACATTGTCACCACTGTACTACTTGTGGGGGTGGAAGATTTTTTTTTTTTTTTACATTGATTGCTTTTACACCCATAAAGGCTGTAAAAGCAATCATTTCTCCTTCTCTCTGGCTGCATTCTTGCAGCCATTGAGAAATACTGTGTGAGCTGTGATTGCTCACAGCTTGTCATGTGGTACAAGGCTGTTGTGAATAGCCTTGTACCATGTGACCTCTGTGACATTCACAGATTTCACAAGTAGTAAGCAATGATGTCAGAAGTGACAACTTGCTTACTACTCTGTATGTGATCACTGATAGGCCAATCAGTGATCACATGATTGGGACCTCGCACAGAGGTCCCGTACAACAATCGGTGTTCTGATCGGAGGACACAGCGGGCACCGGTTCACCGGTGCTGCGCGCTCCCATGGAGCATGCACAAGCCAGGGGTGGGGAGGCCGTTTTTAAACGGCCACCTGCCCCTGCACTGCCACTGGACGGGAGGTGGTTAAAAAGTTCCTCAGTTCCTCACAACTATAGGGACTTTGGAGGTCTTCTGTACACAGTTTATTCTATTCTTTTTTTTTTTTTTTTTTTTTTTGTAGTAGGAGCCTGAAAAGCATTGCACCAGCAATCTGCAGATCGCTGATGCCATGCAGGTCTCTTGCAGACTATCAGTTTATCTGCTTGCTCATACATCCTGAACAGGCAAGCCGATACTTCTGACAGGAGGACTCACTGATCTACCACAGTGCCGTGGTAGTTCATTGAGAACTACAAGTCGACGGCTGCTAAGGGTGTAGGGACTTGTAGTCCATTCATTCACGGAACACTGTGAATAAATGACGTGGCCGTGTGAGCGGAGCCCTGTGCGGCCGAGCTTTTTTTACAAAATGACAGCTAGTGGGGGGAATTTCTCCCTGTACTGCTGTCACAGGGGAAGGAGGGATCGGGGGGCAGCTGCAGGATCAGGAACATGTTGAGTATTCCAACCTAAAACTAGGTGGAATGTGTAACATGTTCCCAAAGGTGAACTTGTCATAACAAATTTATTATAATGGCCTGATTTGGTATCTCCAAAACAGAATGACAAATTTAAATACATTGGATTTAAAGTGTCCAAAAAAAATAAAAAATAATAATTTCATGATAATTTTAAGTTTTTCAATGTTCACATAAATTGTGCTCAAACAAGTGGTGCGTTTGCTACTTTTAAAGTGCAGAACTTTAGCTGAGATCTAGAAAGTCCATGAGTGAAGATGTTTTTGTTTTGCATGACAATTCTTCCAATTTGTATGTAATTCAAAATATTGAATCTGCTGACTATAAATCTATATTCAATAAATATATCCTCTTGGTGGAGTATATTGGCCATGCGTTATTTTCATAAAGGACACTCTTTTGTAAGCAATTGTATGATATTATTTATGTGCTTTAAAGTGGTTCTGAGGCAGAAGGTTTTTTTTTACTTTCATGCATTCTATTCGGTTGTCCCAGGACTCCCTCTCTTCATTGGCTGAGACAGCAGCGAGAGGCATTGGTTCCCACTGTTGTCAATCACAGCCAGTGAGCCAATTAGGAGAGAATGATGGACAGGGCTGAGCCATGGCTATATGTGTCTTGTGGATGCATAGAGCCGGGTTCGAGAGCGAGCATGCACCAGTGCCCCCATAGTAAGCAGCTTATTATGGGGCCACTGGTCCAAGAGTGCTGGCAGGGGACCCGAGAAGAAGAGAAAAGGGGCTGCTTTGTGCAGAACTAATGCACAGAGCAGGTAAGTATGACATGTTTGTTATTTTTGTTTTAAAAAAGCTAAATCTTTAAAGTGTTACTAAACCCAGGACCCTGCATTCAGTATATCCGGTCTCCCACAGTACACACAACATGGAAGTGCAATTATGTTAGTAAATATAAACTGCTAAATACCTTTTCTCATCAGCAGTATATAGCAGTCTTGTGACGTCTATCAGTGTCCAGCCGAGCACTGGTTAAAGCTTGTAGGAGGAGTTTCCATTTTGCTCTAGAAAGATGCAGAACCCCTGACCTCTGTCTGGACAGTGCTGATTGGCCCTGTGCTGATCACATGCATTCTCCCAAGAAACAAAAAACCTCTCTAGCAATACACAGAAAGCTGAGCATGAGTGACCCCACACAATATGTCTTTTTAGGAGATGAGAGGGAGATGCTGGTAGAAGGGGAGGATCAGAGAAGTCGGGATCAAGCAGTGTTTTTACACAATGCAGAGGATTAACCCCTTAGGTTCCACACTGAGTATAACAAGCATGCTTTACTGCATATACAGGCTGATTTTACTGTTGTGTGTTTAGTAACACTTTAATACCACTTTAAGAAAGAAAAAGCCCTGCCTGTGCCTCTGGTTGCTGAAAATGACCGGTTCTTTTTTGGCTTGAAGAATGTGGTAATTCTTTGGGCATAATTAAATGCCCTTTATACTAATAGTGTAGGAACAACATTTTTCACCAGCTGGTAGTCACTTTTTTTTTTCAACTTGAGAACTGGACGAATTTTGATCCATCTGTGGCCAGCTTTACCATTCAGGTTCCTTAGAAAGCAGCCACAAACTGAGTAGAAAAGTATGTTTGCTGAAAATAAAGCCTGTCCCCTTGCTTGGCAGGGGAATAAGCAGGGAGTATGAGTTATGCTGATTGCAGAGCTTCTGGTCTGACTCCATAAGGGGTTTGTTGAACCTCTGCAGAAAGACCACTTCTTCCACGCAGAAGGGAAGGGTCTTTCTCTGTAGCATTCTAGCAGGGGAATGCATTTTCTACACAGGCTGCGACTGCTTTCCATAGAAAATGAACTGTGAACGTTTTTTGTTTTGATGCACGGAATGTATTTAGCAGATTTAAATAAAACATTTAATTGGAGTTTATGGATTCATTCACCTAACTACAGTTTCCTCTGTTTTACAGCATAAGGGAAACACGGGAAAGAGCAAGTAGTGGGAAATAATTTACCTTAATACAGGGAATGCATTAAGGTAAAAAATGTCTTGACTTTAGAACCACTTTAATTCATCTCCTTCATCGTCGTAGGGTATATATTAAAACTCCTGAAAAGCATCAGCTATAATTGCAACAATCAAACCATCTTTAAATGAAGAACCAACCATCCACGTATTTCTATGTACCACAACGCTTTACAGTCCCGGTTTGGAGTAGAGTTCTCACTTTTTTATTCAATATTAAGTTTATATTCCTGTATGTATAACTTCAGAGGAGATTTTGTCTCATTTCATGTCCTAGCAACAGGTTTCACAGGAACAGAAAGTGAAAAATCTTTCCAATGGGAGGAGAAACTGTAGTATAAGTATAGTTAGGTAAGGTTAGAATGTCTGTAGGTTTTTATAGCTATCGTTGTCTTCCTTTACTGGTGACACTGACCTCCCTATTTCTTGTCCTGGTGCACAGGGACTGAAAGTGAGAGTGGAGCACAGATGGCTGTAAAAAACAAACAGAAATTCGTACACTTCCCCACTCTATTAAAAGTCTAAATAATTAGACTGGATCTGGGGTTAATGTACCTGTTCACACCAAATGTTGTGTATAGGAGCATTATAACATACACTATATTGCCAAAAGTATTCGGACACTTGCTGTTACACGCACATGAACTTTAATGGCATCCCAGTCTTCGTTCATAGGGTTCAATATTAAGATGGCCCACCCTTTGCAGCTATAACAGCTTCAACTCTTCTGGGAAGGCTGCCCACAAGGTTTAGGAGTGTGTCTATGGAAGTGTTTGACCATTCTTCCAGAAGCGCATTTGTGAGGTCAGGCATTGATTTTGGACGAGAAGGCCTGGTTCGCAGTCTCCACTCCAATTCATCCCAAAGGTGTTATGTTGGTGTGAGGTTAGCACGCTGTGCAGGCAAGTCAAGCTGCTCCACCCCAAACTCACAAAGCAAGGTCTTTATGGGGATCTTGCTCTGTGCACTGGCGTGCATGTTGGAACAGGAAGGGGCCATCCCCAAACTGCTCCCACAAAGATAGGAGCATGAAATTGTCCCAAGTGTCTTGGTATACTGACACCTTAAGAGTTCCCTTCACTGGAACAAAGGAGCCAAGCCCATCCCCTGAAAAGCAACCCGAATCCATAATCCCCCCCCCCCACCAAACTTTACACTTGGCACAATGCAGTCAGTCAAATACCATTCTCCTGGTAACCGACAAACACAGACATGTCGATCGGATTGCCAGACAGAGAAGCATGATTCTTCACAGCAGAGAACATGTCTCCGCCGCTCTAGAGTGCAGTGGCGAAGTGCTTTACACCACTACATCCAATGCTTTGCATTGCACTTGGTGATGTAAGGCTTGGATGCTGCTGCTCGGCCATGGAAAACCATTCCATGAAGCTCTCTACACACTGTTGTGCTAATCTGAAGACCACACAAAGTCTGGAGGTCTTTAGCTATTGACTGCAGACCGTTGCACAGGTGGCAATCTATCACGGTAACACGTTTGAATTCACTGAGCTCCTAAGAGTGACCCACTCTTTTACAAATGTTTGTAGAAGTAGTCTGCATGTCTAGGTGCTTGATTCTATACACCTGTGGCCATGGAGATGATTGGAACACCTGAATCCAATGATTTGGAGGGGTGTCCCAATACTTTTGGCAATATAGTGTGTAATGCCTGCAGAGTGCCCATTGGTTTCAAATTCTGTCCAGCTGCTTTTGTACTGGGAACTGATGGGACTGTAGTCTGAGATTCCCCAGCTGTTTGTAGAATTAGAAAGGGGGATTTAACCTTTGTCTCCCCAGTGCTTGTACATTAGTCATAATGATTGCCATTCCCTTATTCTGACCAGCAGCCATTGCCATTGCAACACCAAATGATGGTCTCCTTTCTTGTTTCAACGCATTGGAGGGGCTATTTGCAGGACGGCTATGCTTTCCTATTTCAAAAACTTTATTTACAGACACTGCTGAGAAATTCATGTAGCTCCACATACAGTATCAACTGTTAGTTTGCAAGCCTTGTATTTGCTTTCAACTTTTTAGAAATCTGAAGTTTGTCCAATACTTGATTTATATTGAAAAATGTAAGCTTTGATCGGTAGATGCAAAAGTCTTCCTGGCAAAAAAAATCTGTTAGAAAATATTAACTCTCTTAAGCAGAAATAAAAATAGATTGTGTTTTTGTAGATACTCCCTAGATTGTGTTTTTGTAGATACTCCCCAAAACAGTTCAGAGAACTATTGTGCAAATATTTTAGTGGAAAAATCTGGACAATTCTTTGGCAACTCTCCTTATTAATGACAGGGTGAAATCTCTCCGTCCACGTCTCGTGTGCCAAGTTTTCTTATTGTGTTTTCTAAACAAGTAGGCACATGATCTTCCCTGAGCTGAACCTGTGATCCCGTCTCTGTCTGTGAACTGGCATCAGCCAGGAAGTCGTGCAAGGACACAGGAGACCAGAATACTCCCTGGCCACTCATTGTGAACCTTCATTCTTTTGAACCCTATTCAAAGTTAAAATATTTCTGACCAAAATAGGATGCTTTTTAACATTCTTCTCATTGTGAAAGACACAACATGGGAAACAAAGCAAAGGACATAAATACTGCTGCATAGTTTCTGTATTATATGTTAAAAGTGAAATCATCCCTGCATTTAGTATTTATTAAAACACTAAAGTAGATGTAAATCCTAACTGGATGACCATGGACATTTTTTTAAATAAAATACTTGTTTTCACCTTCTGTTGTATCACAGTGCTGCCGATTTACTGCAGCCCCTTTTGCAGCGGCATCCTGTTTATGTGCACTTCAACAATGGCTGCATGGCAGTCTTTGTGGCTGGTTTCCTGATAACAATGGATCATGCCCGCATAATGTGTGTTGAAACTGGCTCTGTATTTTCAGCAGCCCATATAACAGGTTGATAAGGCAGGAGCATTGGGACCTTGAAATGGTCCCATGCACATGGCTGTAATAAATTTACACGAGATCTTGCCAGCTGCAAGATACTCCAGAAAAAGTGGTCCATCTTGCATTTCAACTCAGATGGACATACACACATGTAACGGAACTGACCCAGACTGTGCTTGAATACTTCCGTTAGAATACTGCTTTCCCATCTGAACACCGACAACAGACACCACAGCCGACCATACAAGACTAGACGACACCAGTCTTGAAGTAAAGCAGGAGGTAGACTACTTTATTTGAACACAGATACAAGATATATACACTCAGGGGACAATCCCCCCTCCCTGCATAATGACAAAGGGTGGAGTAATCTACATTTAGTAACAAGAGACACACAGTTATTCAAACTTCACACCAGCAGACAGTCCCATCAGGAGGGAGGGCTGCTGGTGACACCCCCCACCAAGCTAATACACATAAACACATACATCCCATAATAGTTTGCTCCCAAGCCAGACAAACAATAGAACAATGGGATGCAGCCACATAACATTAAACAATCAACAACCCTCACCCCACCTATCTCCAAAACATGTCCACACAGTTTGAAACAAAGCCCACACAATATTAGGACAGATCACCCAGTACCCCTAACAGGCACAGGGTGATTTACACATAAGAGGGATATGGGGAGCTGAGATGCGTCTCCCCACCTCTCCAAAGTGAGCTGGGTCCCATGGCCCCCCCCACCCAAAGTGACTTCCATCACAACACACATGTCTTTATGAGTTAGAATGCGCAAGTCATTCTGCGCATGCGCCACCACTGCCTACACATTGTTTATTCTGAATGACTGAAAGCTTAGGTCCTTCTGCACCTATGCTGCATGAGTGACTTATTCAGGGCGATGCATTCTTTAACAATGTGTAGGTAGTGACACATGCCAAAAACAATCTTGACCTTTAGTCTTTCAGAATGACTGAATGCAAAGTTGTCACTGCTGCTGGCTACTCACTTGTTTGCGTCTCGGCCCTGAATTCAGTGTAACAACATATACATGAGTACAGCTTAAAATACTGTCAAAATTGAACTGTGGATTGATTTCCAATTTTCATGTTTTTCTTTATGCAGCTGAATACAGCATATTGTACACCCATACTCAGAAAGTGCCTGAGCATGGACCTTGGTAGAATCGCCCTGTATTATTTTGTTTCAAATTTCTTTAATATGTTTAAGCATATAGGAGTTTTAATGTTTGGGGTTGCATATACTTAATTACATTATTTTAAAACCAAATTCTGCACATTAACCCCCCCTTTGCACACACCACCAAACTAATCATCATGTTACTCTATTCTAAGCTATAAGCTCCCTTATTTTACGTAGGCTGTGGTCATGTAGTGCACCACGTTCTACGTCTTCTAACTTCACTTCACTGGAGGAGGGTTCTTCTTGGGGTGCCCACGTCACTGCCTAGATGCATGCCAATGTAAAATATTGATCACTGGTTCGTGTGGGCGCAGGCTACAGCACTGGATCACTGGTCATCACTCAAGAAAGCAGTGCTGGTACATGAATAGTAGAGTTAGGTGTTTGAGATTTTTTTTGTCTTACTCTATGTGTATAAAATTGCATTGAGGTATGCCACGTGGGCAGCTTAGATGCAAATGAGGAGGTTTTTTGGGGGGCTGAAATGTGATTTTCTAGTGGACAGGGTTGGAACAAATACATATTCAAACCTATTTATAAAGTACAGATATTGCATATTAGCAAGGCAAAAAACTGTAATAGAAAAAAGCAGGTAAATCAGAATATGATAATTGCAACAGCTCCTTAGATTAACATTTATCATGCCAATTGATCGCAGTAAAATATTTCTGTTAAATGGTATCCAAACTCAAAACCCTTTTTTTTTGTCATAGAGCAAAACCAGTGAGCTGAAATGGGAAAAAAAAAACCAAAAAACCCAAATGTCTCTATCCACACAAATGAGGTCCCAACAGGAGCTGATTAAACAAGAATATTTTTTTTTTCCTTTGCCTAGTTCCAATTTTTAAAGAGGACCTGTAAGCAGCAGTTTAAAGCAGAGAACACTTCCGCTGTAATATAGGCATTATAAAGAGACTGCTTCTATTTCTCAATGCTGCTTGTGTCTACAGTATAGCACTGGAACCTCTGGAAATAATGACTTTCTGAAAATAGTATTTATATATGGCTTTGCACAACCATGGTGATGGTGCTCAGCTTGGCAATAGATTTCTCATGCAGCAGGCTGTATCAGTTGTGTTGTCTGCAGACAAGTCCAAGACCAGGGTAGAAGGTTGAGCTTGGGTATTTGGATCACAGTACTTACTAAGGACCATTACAAATACTTTGTAAGGTAGAACAGTTTTCATATATGTATTTGCAGCTTCAAATTTTTCTTTGAGAAAACATGCAGTAGGTCAAAACATTGCTTTGCAGTGTGCTCAGCAGGAAGTCTGCTGTATGCAAGAAATTGGTCTTTTGATCACAATAATACATGTGGGAATAACTCATTCACATCTAATGAGGATTACATCTAAGTGCTATTTGTACCAAATAGACTTAATACTACATCAGCGCAATATTAGACAACCAACAATCCTATTCCTGAAGAAGAAATAACTTCCCAGCTTGAGAAACTGAGACAGAATTGGTAATAAGTTATACTTAAAAGACTAAACTAGGGGTCTCCAAACTTTCTAAAGAAAGGTCCAGTTTAGTGTTCTTCAGACTTTAGGGGGGCTGGACTGTGCCAAGTAAACAAGGCCTGATCTTTGGTATTAGGGGTAGAAATAGTTAGTGTTAGTGGGAGAATACTGCCCCATTTTTATTTTCAGTGGAAGGAATTATGCCCCATCATTTGTGTCAGTGGAAGGAATTATGCCCCATTATTGGTGTCATTGGAAGGAATAGTGATCCATTATTGCTGTCGGTGGCAGGAATTATGCCGCATTGTTGGTGTCAGTGGCAGGAGTAATGCCTCAAGGGCTGAATAAAGGCAAACAAACAGATGCATCCGGCTCCAGGGCCACAGTTTGGGGACCACTGGTGTAAACATTTGTGTATAGACCTAGGACAATAAGACTTATTCAGACAACTCCTCTACATTGCAGTGTGTAATCGCATTTGTGTTAATGTGATGTATTTTATGTGGTAGTGTGCATTGTGGTGCATTGTGCTCATTCAAAATAAACACTGCAGGTATTATCAGACCTGCATTACTCTCCCAGAGACACTCACACCCAGCACCACAATGCATAGATGGTTCGCAGCTGTGTGTTTTGTCGCTTTAAAAATATGTTGTGGCATGTTAGCTCAGTGTATTGGGGTGCCATTCAAAATAGCACTTTGCCACACGTTATCACAACATATAGCAATGGCGGAACCTGTGTTCTGCTCTGTGATGCAGTTCGAAGGCAGTTTTATATATTACCATGTGTTTTGCTGATGTGCATGCACATTGGGCAGCACAGTGGCTAAGTGGTTAGCACTCCCACCTGGCAGCACTAGGGTCCATAGCTGCCGATCACTTTCATGGAGCCGGCAGCGTGGAACCACCCCCCCTCCTCCCTTGGTTCCCTGGATCTCTGCTCTTACCACAGCCTGGGGACACTGCCACCGGCTAGGAGAGGGAGAGGGAGAGCGATGTGAGACCGAGGCAAATCCTTGCCTCGATCTCACATGCAAGTGATGTTGCTTCTGGTTTCAGATACACCCTTTCCTGGCCAGTACAGCCAGGGGACACATTTAACCAAGCTGATCTGTGCTTGGCTAGATGGTGTGACAGGCAGGGGAGATGTTGGGGTCTATTAGACTCCTAATGTCTCCATAAAGAGTACCCGTCACCTGCTGCTATCACATAGGTTTAGCAGCAAGTAAGTTAAGTAAAAATAAAGAAAAAGAAAATTTTTTAAATATTTTAAATCATAATAAAATATATTACAATGAAAAAAAAATGCCATAACCCATGTTGCCCCGCACACCTGCGCAAACATAAGCTCAGGGTGTGCTCTCATATGTAAACCGCGGTCGCACCACGTGTGACATATCGCTGTAAACGTCTGAGCGAGAACAACACGTGACAGGTCCCAGAAGACTACGGGGCCATTCACAAAGCGCAGCGCTTCTCACGCATGCGCAGTGGGCACCTGGCTGTGAAGCTTCAAGTTGTCACAGCCAGGTGCCCACACTGAAGATGTCGGCACCAGGGAGAGAAGACGGCTGGTGAAACCAGCCGTGGTGAGGACACCGCTGGACCGAGGGACAGGTAAGTGGCTGTATTTTAAAAGTCAGCAGCTACAGTTTTTGCAGCTGCTGACTTTTATTTATTTATTTATTTTTAGGTGAAACTCCGCTTTAACTCTAACCTGATGAGCTATAAATGCTTTTAAAGCGTCATCTATGGTGATTTTTGGACACTGTAGTTTTTGGCAATATTGAGGGTGCACACAATTTTAAGACATGGAAAGTTTGGTATCTATTTACTCGATGCAACTTCATCTTTTATATTTTAACCAAAAATGGGTATTCTATTGTGTGTTTTTGCACTGAAATTTATTTTATTATATTTTTTCCTGAAAATCTGTGTTTTAATAAACAGTTGCGCAAATATGATGTACCATAAAATTGTGCAAATGTCATCTTTTTATTCTACAGGGCCTCTGCTTTCAAAAATATATAATGTTCTGAGGGTTGAAGTAATTTTGTTGCCAAAAATTTAGATTTTTACATGTATGTGAAAAATTAAAAAAAAAATACTCTGTTGCTGAACTGGTTAATGCTGCTGTACTCAGGCAATGTTAAGAGCCCTTTCTGACTTAAGTGGGCCTTGTGACGGCCGAGCAGCTGTTTTGCAGCGTGACTTTATTTTAGAGGTGACAGGACACCTTAATGCTGCTGTGCGCAGGCAACATTAAAAGCCCTGTCACACTCACCTCTCATGTAACCTAAGACTTCTGGAGCTCTGCCAGTCAATGAGGAATGATGTTGTGTCTGCGCACATCACCCCTTCTATCCACCGCATGAGGATCTCAATCTGGGAAAACCTGCTGCATAGCTTGCAGACGGACAAGCAGATGGGCGTGAATGGGGCCTCATGTCTAAGTTCTGCCTAAGGCCTCACAAAGCTCTGGTTGTAAGCATCTCGAGGGCAGGGACTATTGTGAATGTACAATATGTGTGTGTGTAAAGCATGCGTAAATTGACAGCGCTATATAAGTACCTGAAATAAAAAGTAAATCAATCTAGTATTTACTCTTGTCTGTATATCCATATATGCTATTGCAGTGGGCTGAACTTCCTGTCTTTCCTTGTTGTAGTATGTTCTCCAATCTAACTCTTCCTCTAACTTTTCTCTAAAATAATAAAAATTGCTAGTAATGCATTCTAAATAGTCATGTGATCTGTCTTCTAAAATCATTTTAGTAATATATATTGTTTTCCTTTTTGTATTGAAGGTTCTTACGGCGGTTGTGTCGCTATTTGTCTTCGAAATCTCCTTGAATGTTCCCTTGGCTATATGGTAAGATCATTGCTCGAAGATCCTTCTTTTGCTCAGTAGAGTGATGGTTGCAGACAAAATATTCTTCCCTGGTCACAGTTCGGTCTTTCTGATTTGGAACCAAGAAAACAGGGATAAAGCAATATACTGTGAAATGTCTCCATGTTTTATTCCCTAAATGATGACAATTGCAACAAATACAAAAATAGTTATTATAAAGGAAATGATGCAACTTAAAAGATAAGTTCACCTTTGAGAACGTTACATGTTCCACCCATTTTTAGGGTGGAACATGTAACAAATGCTTACTGCTGCAGCCACTGCCCAATCCCCCTCTTCCTCCCTGTGACAGCAGTATAGGGAGAAGTTCCTCATACTAGCTGTCACTATTTCAAAACAGTGCATTCACCTGCAGAAAAATTTACTTTTTTTTCATTTTTGTTCAAATTATGAACTTATCCTTTAATGTGTGAGTGGTGCCATAAATAAGTATACTGGTATAATAGATCATATATTGAGTACCCTGAGCCCTAAAAGCTGTGCTTAAATGAAAGCAAAAATCTAACTATGCAAGGCATACTTGCACTTGATACAACCCTCAAATATCATTTATCACAATGTAGATAATTGCTTATTCTGCAGAAAATAGAATATAAGATTACCAAGCACAGTAGTGCATATCAGTCATAGAACAAAAATCATACCTGACTTTACCACTGCTCAGGATGTGGTAAGCTGAGGTTGTGTTTTTTTATTTAATTTTATTTCTTCAAAGTGGTTAAAACATATCTGATTATAATACACATTAAAATTATAAGGGTCAGGTCATCTCATGCTGGTTTTGGCCTCCAGATCTTCCAGAAATTTAAAGTACGCATTTCTCAAAAATTGGAAACGAAGGCTTGAGTAGCATGCATGGCATTCAGCTGGTGTGCTCCATGTCATTATGTTTTTCATTCAGACTTTGCTGCATTGCATCAGTATATCTCATTCATTTTTGTCAGTAGTCTGAGAACCCTCTTTTCCTATCTGTGGTTATGCAGGAGAGGTATTTCCAACATGCCTACTGCAGGCTCCTTGCTGTCTCTACTATACAGAAAGCAGGATGTAACAGTAAGCAATCAGAGTCCAGACTACCTTAGCACTTTCAGTTTGATTTGTGATACAGAGACAAAGAGGAAGTTACTCAGTACTTGCTTAAAATTTCTCTTAAGTCAAGACTTTTTTTCATTTTGACAGGGAATACGTAAAACCCTGTAATGTTTTTTTCTACATCCATTGAGTAGATTTCCCTTAACTTTATGTCCTTTTGCAGGAAGTGAGAGGAAACCCCTCCAAAATGAGGAAATTCCTGCTTGTCACCAGAAATACTGTTGCCTTTGGAAGATATCCCCTCTATTCCTGTTCTGGTTACAACCCAGCATTCTGGATTTTCTTTAACGTCAGTTTTGATGATAATGCCAAACATGGCAAATGGAGAGGTTGAACACCCCTACCACTGAATCTTCCCATTCTATCCAAAACTAAAAAAAATGCCTTTAATAATTATACTTTAAGTAAACCTTATTACTAAAGATACACCCTAGCCAATAAAAATGCTTAAAAACAAACATTCTCATCTTTTAATGTTTTTAAAGGATGAGTTCACCATTTTTTGGGTGGAACATGTAACATGTTCCCACTCCTGCAGCAGTTGCCCATTCTGATGCCTCTAGTGAGAGCAATTGATCAATCTTCACCTGCCCCCGTCATTCATTCACAGACTTCTGTGAATGGGAAACTACAAATACAGATAGCCTTTGCAGCTGTCGGCTTGTAGTTCTCCATGAACTACCATGGCACTCTTGAATGCTCTGGTAGTTAATTGTCTGTTCCTGTCAGTGTGTATCTGCCTGTCCGTATGAGGTACAAGCAGATAGATACACTGACAAGCACCCGCGATCTCCTAATCGTGGGGTACAATGCTTTACAGGCTCCAAAAAAAAAAACACTTTTTTTTCCTGCAAAAAGATGTGCATTCATTATTTTTTTTTAAAAAGGTGAGCGTATCCTTTTAAGTGTTTTTATGAGCTAAGGTACAGTACTATGCAAATGTTTTAGGCAGGTGTGAAGAAATGCAGTAAAGTAAGAATGCTTTCAAAAATATACATTTTAATAGTGTTTTTTATAAAATTACAAAATGTGAACAGAAGAAACCTCTAAATCAAATCAATATTTGATGTGGCTACCTTTTGGGTTCAAAACGGCATCAATTCGTCTAGGTACACCCAGTTTTTGAAGGAACTTGGCAGGTAGGTTGTTCCAAACATCTTGGATTACTAACCACAGATCTTGTAGTCTGCCTAAAATCCTTCTGTCTCTTCATGTAATCTCAGACAGACCCGATGATGTTGAGCTCAGGGCTCTGGGGGGGCAAACCATCACTTCCAGGACTCCTTGTTCTTCTTTACACTGAAGATAGTTCTTAAAGACATTGGCTGTATGTTTGGGGCATTGCCCTGCTGCAGAATAAATTTGGGGCCAATCACATTCCTCCCTCATAGTATGGCATGATGGATAAGTATCTGCCTGTATTTCTCAGCATGGAGGATACCATTGATCGGGCAACGTTGATGACCGCAGACACAGTGGTCGGCCAAGGAAACTTAATGCAACAGTTGAAATACATATCGAGCTTACTTCCCTACAAAATCAGACGTCCAACAGCATCATCAGCACAGAACTTATGGAAACCAGTAGGACTCTGGTACACCCATCTGCTGTCCAGAGAAGTCTGGCCAGAAGTAGTCTTCATGGAAGAAGTGCGGCCAAAAAGCCATACTTCTGATGTGGAAACAAGGCTAAGCAACTCAACTATGCACTAAAGCATAGGAACTCGGGTGCAGAAAAAAGACAGCAGATGCTTTAGACTGATGAGTCAAACTGTGAAATATTTGGCTGTAACAGGAGTTTGTTTGCCGAAGGTCTAGAAAGCATTACAATATTGAGCGTCTGCAGGCAGCAGTGAAGCATGGTCGAGGTTCCTTGCAAATTTGGGGCTGTGTTTCTACAAATTAGGTTGGAGATTTGGTCAGGATCAGTGGTGTCCCCAATGCTCAGAAATACAGACAGATACTTATCCATCATGCCATACCATCAAGGAGGAGTCTGATTGGCCCAAAATTTATTTTGCAGCAGAACAACCCTAAACATACAGCCCATGTTATTAAGAACTACCTTCAGCGTAAAGAACAAGTAATCCTGGAAGTGATGGTTTGGCCCTGATCTTAACATCATTGAGTCTGTCTGGGATTTCATGAAGAGACAGAAGGATTTGAGACAGTCTACATCCACAGACAATATGTAATCAGTTCTCTAAGAGGTTTGGAACAACCTACCTACCGAGTTCTTTCAAAAACTGTGTGTACCTAGAAGAAGTGATGCTGGTTTGAAGCCAAAGGGTATTCACACAAAACATTGATTTGATTTGGATTCCTCTTCTGTTCATTTACTTTTCATTTTGTTAATTGATAAAAATAAACTGTTAACAATTCTATTTCTGAAAGCATTCTTCATTTACAGCATTTGTTTCACACCTGCCTAAAATGTTTGCACAGTACTGTTTATTGTATTATTATATACATTTGTATTTGGTTATTGTATAATTTCGGTATTTGCTGTGCAGGGTTTTCTCTATGTGGCTTTATAAAATTGTTTGCATTTCCTACTAAACTTTCAAAGTGGCTCATTCCCTATATGTAAAATAAATGTATATGTCTTCAAGAAATTATTGTAAAAAGTGGAAAATTGCACTTGGGTGTGCACTTTGGTAGCCCAGCAGAATAAATGGGCATTTACCTATATCAACCACGATATTTGCAATTTGTATGGGTACTCGTAAATTGTTTGCTCAAATGCACAATTCAGTGTCTTCAGTGTTACAAAGGAAAAAAAAAACTTATTTTTACCTTGCTAACAGTTGAAATTATATGAAAAGATTGTTAGTAGAATGCTTCGACAGAGATTTTTTTTTCTTCTTGCAGGACCAAATCTGACATGCATGGGTGTTTTGGGTTGCCAGTTTAGCCATATTGTGCTCCTTCAAAACAACCACACTATCTTTTTCCAGAGCAGCCTGTATTTTTCTTGTGGTTACCTATGGGTTTCCCTTTGTATCCCGAACAATTCTTCTGGTAGTTGTGGCTGCAATCTTTCTTGGTCTACCTGACCTTGGCTTGGTATCAAGAGATCCCCGAACTTTCCACTTCTTAATAGGTGATTTAACAGTACCGATTGCCATATTCAAGGCTTTGGACATCTTTATATGTCCTTTTCCATCTTTATAAAGTTCCATTACCTTGTTACGCAATTATTTTCTGGTCCCCATGGCTCAGTATCTGTCTCAGTATTTAGCCCAGTCAGTGCTTCCACGTTCGGGGGGTGTTGCGGTTGATTGATTGTACACAAGCCAAGTACATCAAGCAATGCAGGCCTTCAACCACTGCATTTTTCATCCTGTCCAAAAGATATCCAAGCAGACTAGTTAGGAAAATTTGCACATATGCAGCTCATCAGTGCAGAAGATCTAAAACAAACTGCTGAGTTAACATCACATGCCAGAGTGCAATGCAGGCAGCAGGCTGAGTGAGGCATTCAGCAGTCCAAAGGAAGGGTTGCCTATGCTTGACCCTTTGTAAAGTGGAAGTTGCATGGGGCTACCTGGGTTCCCAGGACCTGGTTTCTGCACTTTGAAGTTGAGGACCGCAGTCTACAGGCCCAGATGGTGGCTTCATAGTGGAAATATTTAGTGCAGCCTTTTTCAACCAGCCTAGCAGCCTTGAGGTTTCTTCAGAGGTGCCTTGGCAAAATGCCTCTAAATTTCCCAAAAATTGTATACAAGCCAGTGGGTGATGTCACGATCGCAAGATCGCCGCCACCAACATGCGACAATTCCACGATTGCGACGTCTAATATGTCACGATCACTGCGTCAGATCCAAGACCTTCTCAACAAAACTCGTGACCGAAGGGCTAGCCGACCTAAAACCGCAATGTGACGTGCGTAACAATGCCACACTCGGCTGCACCCTGCACAACGATACAGATTGACGTGCCAGCAGCATGGATCGATTGTTACTGGGTCAGGTTAATTAGGCAATTAACCATTCACACTGCCACCACCTCCTTTTTATTCAGAGCAAGAGGAAACTCGACGTTCAGCTATAACGCTATAATGGTTGATATAATCAACTGCATAACCTGGTCATAATACAGGCCTGTTATACACAGGGTTAAAACAAACTGTGGCGGCTCTTCAATGGCAGGGATTCGTAAATTGCATTTAAGAGCTATAGAAACAGTTCAACACTTTCAGAAAGAGAGATTTATTACTAAAAGGGTCAAACAGGGGCAGTAAAAATATTTACAGAAAAAAGATGTAACTAAGATATATATATAAATATACAGAGCATAACCGCACAGCAAAGAGATAACAGAGAGAGGTTAAAGTACTTGCCATTAAGCCTTGGGTGTAAGCAGATCACGTTTCTGAGCAGAAGGGTGCTTTTTGATCTCTCTATGTTAGATGGTAAAGATGGGAGAATTCTTCAACTCTACTCTTAGGTTTGACAGCCTGTTTTAAAGTTTCCCAGCAGGGGGTAGTTCTAAAGTAAAAGACCAATCCCCTGTTTAGGAAGGGATCGTCAGGCGGAACCCTAAACTGGAGCCAACATCTTTCATAATTCATATTCTGGTCCATAACTTCCCATCTGCACAAGCGACAGTCCACCCGCGGGTATATTATTATGCAGACAAGCCTGGGGATTATTTAGATATGAATTATGAAATTATATATTGCACGGTTCGCGAGTTCTATGTTTCGGCTTCCCTGATGGTCCAAGATAAGCGAGGTGTCCAGTTTTTATGTAAGTCTTACATATTCCAAGATATGAGACATAGGGGAAAAATTGCTTTGAGAAGTGTTCATCTAATTCTGTCACCTACGCTGAGCTAGGTTATTAGCTCAGAGTAGCTTTCAAATCTTGGGAAGGCTCTGTTATCTTGTTACGAGGTGTGAAATTACACAGGTACTTTTGGTCAGTGAGATTCCAATTCTCTTGGGAAAGCTGGCCTTATCTCTTCCTAGGTGAGAAAGGATACAGCTTTCACAGACAGCTCGGCACCTAGCTAAAGATGCCTTGTCCGGCCAGTGACCCATAAACAGTACACACACACACACTGGCCAGGTCTCCTCTCAGGAAGGGAGGGGGAAGGAGAATGAGGGAATAACATGCTACTCTTAACAAAATGGCAGACTGCGTCAGTCTCTGGTGCGCACGTTTGCGACAGGTGGATCAAGCCTGCCTTTTATATTACACCAAGCCACAGGTTTATCATTGTTCACCATTAAAATCTTCTAGCCGCCGGCATTTTAACAACCAATTACATCAACAGTTGCTAAAGAGGATATCAGTCACCAGCACAGCATCTTTGTTTGACCCTCCTCTGTCCCTTTCCGTCAGCGCTGGTTTCACATTAGCTGAGTGATAAAGAAGAACTAAGGGAAGAGAGAAACACTGGAATACTAGGCAGTACCAGTGTACAAAGGTGTATTTGCTTTGGAAGAATAAATCACCTCTAACTTTGGGTGTCTTACTTGTGTGGATGTTGCTGAATTATGTAAAACTGTTAAAATAGTTTTTAACATTTTAGAATGGGGTGCCTTGAGATTGTCCATAGTTTTAAAGGGTGCCTTGACGAAATAAAAAGTTGAAACTCTGATCTAGTGTACAAGGTTTTTTTGAAGTGCAGGTACAATTTAATATACTTCTTGTCCAAAGAATTATATTTTTGTACCTGCTTTATGTAATTAAGTGTCTGGTAAGAGTTTGCAACAGTGCTTTCCCTCAGAATTTGCAGGTTAAGGGACCTTGGAGGAAATGTTTTAATTGTTAATGGGGAAACAAATCTGGGTAGAACTGTATTGTCAGTAATGGCTAGTATTTTACTTAATTCCTAGGGTAGACATTATCTTTAGTGACAATGTATTTATTTTTGGTATGCAAATAACTAATGTAAAAACATAACGTGAGTATTTATCAGCTTATATTCATTTCATAATGTATATGATAATGACATTATATTCATACTACATTGTAAGATGATTTAAACATTCGTTTTTATTGGAGACGCTCTAGTATGTTTATTGAATATCTATGGTAGGAATCTGTTCCTTCTTCAAGATAGCAGTGTTAGATGTTCTCTCTGCTAGTGAGAGAGTTAAATGCTTAGAGGTGTTATTGTGGAGTCAAGGCTTGGTAGCAGATGAATACAAGCATTGGATCAATGAAGAGAAGCCCATCTCACACTCTGCGAACCCTGGTGTTCTCTTGTGTCTGAGAATGGCCTCTTCTCACTTGTTTCTTGGAGCAACTCAATCCTGCTTCTCTGATCTACTCTAATCTACATGACTTGTAACTTGGCATCTTTCCCAGGCACGGAGCTCAATGAAGAAAAAAAAAAAAACATTCCAGAGGTCACACATAGTATGCAGAGAGTTTGAACTGCAACATTTCTAATACGCCAAATCAATGGAAAAATATTATGCTATATTATGTGATATTATTTTCTGTTATATTATACAGTCATGAGATTATCCAGCCACTATTTACCCAATAATAAGAAAGGGAAGAAAGCAGTGTATCCTTGCTGAGCTCCATTCTAATAATGTACACTGTAGGTAATGTAGTTACAATAGCCAGCAGTGGAGGTTCCTCCTTTCACGCTGTTTAGCTTTGATTGGAAAAAGGAGAGAAATCAAGCTAGGTGTTACTTTCTTAAAGAGGAATTGCAGGTATGGTAGGTCATGACATGGTTACATTGGTCCAGCTTGGTTGAGAGACGGGGGCAGTTCATTCAGAAAAATGCAGAACTATCTTTGAATGGCACTCATGCCAAGTAGCCAATCTCCTGTTCTGAATGCATCAGGCCAGCCACTCAGCATGAGACCTGGAAGCAATTGGAGGTCACTGAAGTAGTGGTGTCTACTTCTGTGATTTCCAACTTCCAAAGGCATTGGACAGGTATGGTGTATACTTTGTTACATTGGTCCAAACTGCACCAATGTAAATATGTAAAAATAGAACATGCGTGGAATTTATCTTTAAATGTGTGTGTGTGTCTGTGCTCATCTAAAGGTGTTTTATACGTAAACTGTAGAACTGAAGGTGAAAACAAAGGTTGTCAGCAGTTCAGGTGAACAACTTGGAAAGGTAGGTTTTTGAAAACAAAAAGCACATCCTCGCCCTATGAGGGTCAAGCAGTAGATAAGTGTGTTTGCTAAACCCATGTTTTCTGTAACTGGGTATAGATCTAGGAAGGCAGCTGGATGTACATTAAATATCCAGCAGGACTGCCAATTGTTTGTTGCAGCAGCAGACAAACACATGGACATTTATAGCTGTACTCTGCTTGCATGCATCTTGAGTATGGGCCAGTTCACACTAGAAACTGCTTTGAATTGTGCTGTGGTTCCTGTGCGATTCACATGCAGTTCTGTGTAGTTCAATTTCAGCCCATTCATTTTGCACCGCACTGCACCAAAGACAGTTCACGCAGTACGTTTGGAAACTTTTGTACCATGCAATCTGGTGTGGGCAAAAAGTTTGGAACCTGCATTTGAGATGTCGTTAAATTTGCATTGACACCCGCTAAGATCACAAGGGCAGTACGATTTGAATGCAATGATGAAAACCGGCACGGAACGGGAGTTTCCCTCACCTCATTCTAGCTTGAACGGGCCTTAAGGGCAGATCATTTATGTTGTATTTACTTTCTGGAATCTATCTGCCTATGCAGGCAGCTGCCCAGCTCAGGCCCTTCCTCCCCCAGATGAAAAAATAAATGTCCAGGAAGACTCATGAAATATGACATCATTTTGGCCTACGTCAGAAACCAACTAAAGAAATTTAAAAAAAAGTTTAAAACAAGTAAATATAATATACCTTAAAGTGTTACTAATTCCAGGACCCTGCATTACTATATCTGATTTCCCACAGTACACACTACATGGAAGTCCAATTATTTTAGTAAATATAAACTGCTAAATACCTTTTCTCATCAGCAGTTAGAGCAGTCTTGTGACTTCTATCAGTGTCCAGCAGAGCACTGGTTAAAGCTTGTAGGAGGTGTTTTCTTTCTGCTCTAGAAGGATGAAGAACCCCTGACCTCTTTCTGGACAGTGCTGATTGGCCCTGTGCTGATGACATACACTCTCCCAGGTAAAAAAAATCAATTTCTCTAGCAATATACACCAAACTGAGCATGTGCATAGTGTCTCCACACAATATGTCTTATCAGGAGATAAGAGGGGGACACTGGAAGAAGGGGAGGAACAGAGAAGTCAAGCTCAAACAGCATTTTTACACAGTGCAGAGGATTAACCCCTTGAGTTCCACAATTAGTATATCAAGCATGCTTTATTGCATATACAGACTGATTTTACTGACCATTAAATGGAGTGAATGTGGAAAATCTAATCTTGACTGAAATAATGGTCAAATGTTGGTAAATTTTTTAGTTGAACCAATGATAAATATACCCCTACGAAAAAGATTGCCTGATTTATTAAATATAAATTGAAGTGAGTTGATATGAAGTTAACCTGTTGGCAAATCATGCATCCATCCAGTGACATAAAAGGCAATTTGAAAAAAACCCAACAACTTCCCATTGGTTGTTTGAAGTGAACATAGGTCCAGGTCCATGTGAAATAATATGGTAAATACTTGGATAGTGTATGTCAGAGGTAGGTCCCATGTGGATTTCCATCAGTGGTGGTACTAAGAGCTTTAGCAGGCATGTCATAGTTTCTTGTTCATCCAATAGAAAACCAGGCATATACAGTATCTCACAGAAGTGAGTACACCGCTCACATTTTTGTAAATATTTTATTCTATCTTTTCATGTGACAACACTGAAGAAATGACACTTTGCTACAATGTAAAGTAGTGAGTGTACAGCTTGTATAACAGTATAAATTTGCTGTCCCCTCAAAATAACTCAACCCACAGCCATTAATGTCTAAACCACTGGCAACAAAAGTGAGTACACCCCTAAGAGAAAATGTCCAATTTGGGCCCAATTAGCCATTTTCCCTTCACAGTGTCATGTGACTCCTTAGTGTTACAAGGTCTCAGGTGTGAATGGGGAGCAGGTGTGTTAAATTTGGTGTTATCGCTCTCAGTCTCTCATACTGGTCACTGGAAGTTCAACATGGCACCTCATGCCAAAGAACTCTGAGGATCTGAAAAAAGAGTTGTTGCTCTATATCAAGAAGGCCTAGGCTATAAGAAGATTGCCAAGACCCTGAAACTGAGCTGCAGCACGGTGGCCAAGACCATACAGCGGTTTAACAGGACAGGTTCCACTCAGAACAGGCCTCGCCATGGTCGACCAAAGAAGTTGAGTGCACATGCTCAGCGTCATATCCAAATTTACACTGTTATTCAAGCTGTACACTCACTACACTACAAAGTGTTTCTTCAGTGTTGTCACATGAAAAGATATAATAAAATATTTACAAAAATGTAAGGGGTGTACTCACTTCTGTGAGATAATGTAGCTGGTGGAGGATACAGGAGATATGTCGCTGGGAACAATGTGCTTCCAGCAGAGGGCACTCTGTGGCAGAAATTGGCACGCGTAATCATTCTTGTGTTAAAGAAAAGTTTGACACACAGCAACAGAAAAAAATGAAAGCAGACAAAAAAGTGAAATGTCCTTGGTGGCTTTGGAGTGTCGGAACAAGATTTGCTAAGAGAAGAGACTTTCCATGTGTTATGGAGAGGAAAGACATAGTGCCCAGACTTCTAGTGGAATTGTTTTCTTACACTGACATACATGATTTATAGAACTTCAAATCATTCTATATACAGAAAGCAGATATATATATTATTAGATCCACCTAGATTTCTCATTTGTCTGTCTGCTTCCAAGTTATTTCTGGTCCTGTAATCATTCTTGGCATAGCTGTATGTTTATCCTGAGCATTTCTAAAATATTTGACATAATTTTCCTGTACTGGAAGATTCAATGATCTCATGCTTTCACTTATGTGCTATAAGGAATAACATAAATGGCTGCAGCTTATCTGCATAATCGTAACACTATGAGTCCAACATACTTATTTCACTGATAGTGTTGACAGTCAGCAGGGTTTTAACCCTTTCACCGCCAGATGCGTTTTTGTGGGGGGGTTTGCACACATTTTTTATAAAATGATAATATGGGCAGCACAGTGGCTACTGTAAATGTTTAGCACTTCCGCCTGGCAGTACTAGGGTTGTTGGTTCGAATTCCAACCAAGGTACCACCTGCCTGGAGTTTGCATGTTCTCCTTGCGTGGGATTCCTTCAGGTACTCTGGTTTCCTCCCACAGTCCAAAGACATGCTGGTAGGTTAATTGGATCCTGTCTAAATTGGCCCTATTATGTGTATGTAGGAATGTAAGTTAGGGACCTTAGATTGTACGCCCCTTTAGGGACTGATGTGAATGTACAATATATACGTAAAAGCGCTGCGCAAATTGATGGCGCTATATAAGTACCTGAAATAAATAAATAAAATGTGGTAGGTCTAATGAAAGCAGCAGTTTATCAAATGGTTTTTCAAGCACAAAATTTCAGCAAAAAATACACTGACGTTAATTCTTGGGCGCACAAATGCATTATACTACCCAATTTGTTTCGTAAAATATAAAAGGAGGTTTGGTGTGTGTGTGTGTGTGTGGGGGGGGGGGGGGGGAGTACTTGTGTGACATGTTCTGTTTAATGGTATATCAGGGGTCTTTTAGTGCACTACTCAAGCCCTTAGATCTTTAACCCATTGTTAGACCAGACAGTGTTCAAGTGTATATTACAAGTGATAATGAGATCCACCAGTACTGTTAATTATGGTAAACACAGCTCCACAGCCCCCTCCCTAAAGTGGAATTTCACTCTTTCAATCAACATTGACTTTTTCAAATCCTTTTGCTGCTGGCATTAGTAAATATATATGAAAGTATATCATATTTACTTGTTTTAAACTTTTTTTTACATTTCTTTAGTTACTTCCTAGTTTCCATGCCTAGCCAAATGATGTAATTCATCCCAGGAGTCTTCAGGAAGAGAGGAGCGGTTTTCTCAGTTAAGCATATCCTCCTGCCTTTATGCCTGAGCTAAAGGCAGATGGATTGCAGGAAGTAAATGCTACATGAGTCATCTGCCATAACTCAAGATGGCCAAGGCCAGAAATGCCATGGGGTGTTTTACATTGTGATTTCTCAACAACATAAGCAATGGAGACATAGATGGATGGATGAGTTTGCTTTGAATGTTAAAAATACATTAAATAGTGCTTTTGGTTTTGGTTTGTGGTGCTCACATACATTGTAGTTCCGCTTTAACATTACCTAGAAGGGACAAGACAAGAGCAAGTAAAATGTTTTTTTTTTTATTTAAATATTTTTAAACAAATTTAAAGCAAGCTTTATCCTAGTTTGGTGGCAAAGTGGATATACACATAAAGTCTATCTGTCCTTGCCTGGAGGGATCTTAACGTTTAGGTGTAAATCACTTACTACCAGTGTGTTCTCTGGCTGTAGGAGAATAGCTAGATTACCCGGAAGAAAGCCATGTAAATACATGTCAAGAACATGTAAACTCAATGCACATAATCCAGGGAATTAACTAAGCTTCCTGCTCCATTATAATGGCCCAGGAAACTATCAGGAATAGTGTGCACCTCCATAGGAAATACAACCATACATTTTTTATACAACCATATGTCCACTGATTCTCCACAATCTACCAGCTCCTCATTAGAAAGGGCCATGAGAGAGATTATTATTAGCCAAAGTAGTATTATCGCTAGCCCTGAGTTATAGGCCCTCTCCTCCCAACTTTCCCAGCAGCCTCAATCCGAATATTCGAGCAACCCTATCATACTGGCGAGATTCTCTGCTCTGCTGGATCAAGGCCTAGAGAAGGCCAGTAAGCATATCACTACTGAGTTTAAGCAAGATTTCAAAGATCCTGGTGATCATATCAATACTATAGCAACTAAGCTGGACGCCACAGTATCCAGAACCAATCAGAATATTGAACAGATTTCTCATTTACATGTAGAATTGGAGGAAGCCCTGGAGAAAATCAGCGACTTGGAAAATAGGTCTCAAAGATACAGCTTTCGGATTAGAGGCCTTCCTGAGTCTTATACTGATACCCATGCAGCAGTTATGGAACTGATGCGTTCCTTGCTTCCTGATGCACAGGATCATAAGCTTGCATTGGATCGGTCCCATAGAGCCCTAATGGCCCCCCTTCCAAATGGGCCTCCCAGGGACATCATTGTGAAGCCCCACTTCTTTGGGGTTAAGGAAAGGATCATGATCAAAGCAAGAGAAAACCCCAATATCAAATTACTTTGCTGATATTTCACAGGCTACTGTACAGAAACGACGAGCATTCAAACCACTGTTGAAACCTCTTCAAGATCAGAACATTAAATATCGTTGGATGTTTTCTTTCCGATTGTCATTCACCTACAGAGGAAAATCGTATTCATTTGCCAACTTTACTGAGGGAAAATCCTTATTGCTGCATCTCAGCTTGATTACTACCGCACCATCTATGACGCCAGCGTCGCTCACCTTACCTGGAAGACAAAAATCAACCGGAAACTGTCGCTTCCCTGTCTCCGTTGTGGAACAATACCAGAAGCCTCTCCAAGCAAAATTCAAGACCTCCTTGATAAGGTGGACTGGGTTTGTTGGTCTCTACTTAAGTTTCCTGTTTACCTGATATATGGATCCCCCACCCTTTCTTACTTCTGGTCCTTAGTTTTGTTACGGTGGACTGTTCCCCATGCACAGTTGTTCTGTTATATTTTATTTATCAGATTGTATGTTTTCTTTGATATTGACCTGTGGAACAGTTGGAGGACTTATGTTTTCCGCCATTCCTGTTGTTTGGATGAGACTCAGCGCAGGCCTTGTGCATGAGTACTGCACCCCACTCTGATTCCACCTCCTTGATTGTGGCAGACGTGGACTCAGACCCCTTTCCACGATTTGTGGACATTTTTAGTTTGTTTGGTGGTCACAGCAGCATGCCCACAATTGACCTCCCTATAACATATTTCATGATGTTTTGGAATTTACTATTCTGCTGCTTTTCTCTCTTCCTGTTTGCAGGCTCTTTCTTTTTTCCTTACTTCACTGCCATAATTCTCTATTCTCTTTAGTGTTTTTATTTTTCATATCCACCCATGTGGCATCTGCTTCTCCATGGGACAGGCTTCTGGATTAATGCCTGGTTTACGCCTTTCTAGGGTAAGTCCGCTCTATTTTGATGGCCTCCAATAACATGCCCAAACCCCGTATGGTTCTTTTCCATAATACTCGGGGTCTGAATTCGCTAGTAAAACATAGAAAAGCTTTCCAATATTACCGCTCGGGGGGAGCAGATGTAGTTATATTACAGGAGACTCACTTCCCTATTGCATTACAGCCGCTATTGTTGCATGGCCATTATCCCCAATTTTTTCTGGCTAATGTGCCGGACAAAAAGCGGGAGGCTCATAATCTGTATATCCAAAAGGCTCTCCTTCTCACCCCTTAATATGGTTCGGGATCCCAATGGTAGGTATCTTCTGGTGGCGGGAGAGATAGAGGGGGAACAGATGACTTTCCTCACTTACTATGCACTCAACACCAATCAGATAGCTTTTTTCCAGTCCCTTTTCCAGACACTGTCTCCGCTTTTTATGGGAGCTGTGGTCTTGGGGGGTGACTCGAATGTGGCCTTGGTTTCGGTCTTGTATAAGACGAAGGCCCCAGGAACTAAGTTGGGGAGGTTGCTTCATCAATTTGACCTAGCTGACGTTTGGCGGGAATTTCATGCTTCTAGTCACGACTTTACATATTACTCCAATGTCCATTTAACCTATTCTAGGATAGATCACATTTTTATTCCCACTCGAAATGTGCCCTTGTTTACCTCTTCCAAACTTCTAGAGGTCACGTGGTCTGATCATTCGCCTGTTATCGCCACCCTTACTTCTATTTGCAAAGTTGCCTCAATTTATTCTTGGCACCTCAATGAATCGCTGCTCAGCAATCCCTCTATTTGCCTTGATGCTGAGATGCATCTTAAAGAGTTCTTTGCCGTTAATGACCCAACACAGACCTCACCACAAATTAACTGGGCTACCCATAAAGCCTCTGTACGGGGTACCCTTATTCAGCTAGCTTCCAGATATAAAAAACCGTCTGAAGTTCTCATACGCCACAAAGAATAGGAATTGTCCACTCTTCTTAAGGAGCATACACGGAATCCGCATTTGGATCTTCGGAATAGAATAGACACCACACGTCTTGAATTAAACATTTGCCTTACTACTAGAACGGAGAAACACCCTAGGTGGTCTCAAGCTAAATTTTATCAGCACTCTGACCGCCCTGGGAAACTTTTGGCTCGGAAACTGACTCCTAGACCGCAATGAACATCAATCCCTAAGCGTAGACTGTCAGACGGCTCATTGATCTAAAACCCAGTAACGGTGCTCAAGGAATTTCACACCTATTATCGAAATTAATTCAACCATATGCCCACCGCTTCATCAGAGGATTTTGAGGAATTTGTAGTCCATCTTCCCTTGCCTGTCCTTTCAGACTCCCATAGGGAGGCTCTTGATGGGAAAATTACGTTGGCCGAGGTCCTTAGGGCCATCAAGGAGTTAAAGACAGCTAAGGCTCCAGGACCTGATGGCTTTACGGTCCTGTACTTTAAAACATTTGCCCATATTTTGCTCCCACATTTGGTAACTTACTTTAATTCTCTACAACAGGGTGAACTGATGGACAGTGACTCCAATAGAGCCTTTATCTGTCTTATTCCCAAACCTAACAAAGACCATTGTGATGTCTCTAATTATAGGCCAATCTCTTTGATAAATACAGACTTGAAACTTTTGGCGAAAATTTACTCTACCAGATTGAATGGTTTTATCGCTAATTATATCCATAAGGACCAGGTTGGATTTATACCTGAGAGGCAAGCCTCGGATCAGATACTGAGAGCCGTTGATCTTATTACTATTTTGCTGTCTTCATGGGTCTGAGGTAATGCACGGAGAGGTATGCTGTCTTTATTAGATATTCGGAAAGCATTCTTTCGTGATGGTGCTTTGGATCTAGATTCCTGATTTTCCTTCATGCACTATATAACAATCCTTCAGCGCAAATACGGTTGCGGGGATATCTCTCGGATCCTATTTCAATTGCATCTGGCACCCGTCAAGGCTGCCCTCTCTCGCTGTTATTATTTGTTATTGCAATTGAAACCCTGGCAGTGGCCATTAGGACTCACCCTGACATTCTGGGTATAGACAGTGGGCACAAACAACACAAATGCGCTCTTTTCGCTGACCACATACTCCTCTTTCTTATGTCCCCACATACTTCTCCACCATCTCTTATTGATCTTCTGGCTCGTTTTCAAAGCATCACTGGTCTGGCCGTGAACTGGAATAAGTCTGAGGCCCTCAACATCAACTTGCGGGGGGATACCATTCAGAGCCTAAAGAACCACTTTACCTTTATGTGGCAAACCATTTCTTTGCCATATTTTGGAATTAAGCTTACCTCTTCTATAGCGACACTATACAAGGCATATTATTTACATTTATGGGCACATTTGTTGAGGGACGACGAACAGTGGTCCTCTTTTGCATCCTTGTCTTAGATGGGTAGGATTGAGGCAGTTAAGATGGTAGTCTTACCTAACATACTTTATTTTTTTAGCACCCTACCCATAGTTGTTCCAGCAGCTGACCTTCATAGATTCCAGAACAACTTGATTCATTTTATTTGGGAAGCTAGGAGCCATAGATTGCGACATTTAATGTTATATGTGTCACAAGATTCTGGGGTGTTGGGGGTTCCAGATTTCAGAAAATATTATTGGGCAGCTCAGATTACTCAGTTGTCGCAAATTTATGCCACTTTTTATCGACCAGTTTGGATAGTGCTGGAAGCACAGGATTGTGCTCCTCCTCCTATTGACCTGTTGTTGTGGATCTCCCCTAAGCAAAGGAGGGCGATCCTTTGCCCCACGCTAGCTCTGTCCTTGCACCTCTCGGATTTGGCCAACAAACAGGTGGTTCTCCACTCTCCTAATTTCCCTGTGGCATCTATATTTGGAAACCCGGAGTTCCCCCCTGGTTTGCAGCCATGTGAATTCCATTGGTGGATGAATAAAGCCTTGTATCGGGTGGGACACTTTCTGGGTCATAGGGGGGTATACCCCGCTTCTTATTTTGTACAACAGCTTGGGATGCCTGCAGCTGAACAGTTTAGTCTGCAGCAAATTTTACATTTAATTCACTCCTTACAAAGGAATACCATTGATACCGCCACGCGAACAGTTATTGAAAGCAGATGTCTACAAGGCAAGGTTCAGAAGGGGGGCATCTCAAGTCTGTATAGGTTGTTTGTTTCTAACTCGGGTAGACTACAGTATATGCTTGCCTGGGAGAGGGATATGGGTGAGGAGACAGAAGATTGGAGGGAATGGTTCCTCAGAATACACAGAGGTATTATGAATGTTTCCCTTGTGGCGGCGGGTTATAAGGTCCTCTCTCACTGGTATCAAGTTCTGGAACAATTGTCAAAGATGTATCCAGGCTCCTCTTCACTCTGTTTCCAAGGATGTGGGCAAATGGGAACGATGTTCCATATTTGGTGGACGTGCCCTAAGGTTAGAAGGTGTTGGACATGAGTTTACTCCCTGATTTTCACGATGACCATGATTAATGTCATTAAGAACCCTAGAACTGCACTGCTTAGTGAACCTATCATTGGGGCTTCCAGATCCGCTCAGACCCTAATTTATTTTGTGTTCCTGGCAGCTAAAATTGCAATTGCTTCTGTCTGCACGGGTCCATTGGTGGACTTGGCATTGATGGAATTCAAACTTTCCTGGATTATGATTAATGAGAAAATGGTCAGTATACTGCGAGATACCTCTGCCAAGTTTGAGCGAGTCTGGACTCCCTGGATTAGTTACCTGCAAGCTGAGTCCTGAATCTGAATTTTATCTATGATCTTTGTATCAATTTGGTGAGGCTGGTCGTGTGGGTGGCTTCTATCCTGTTTTCTTTTATTTATTTCTTTGATCTTTCTACCTTTCTTTTTCTTGTTTCCCATTTTTCTATTTGTTCTGGACTGCTGGACCCTCTGATGGCTTGATGCCTTACTGCAAGTTCCAGATGCATTGTATAGTATATTGTTCCTTTTTTTCTACCTGATTATAGAGGATTGTAGCTTTTGAGCTTCGGCACCCTGAGTTTTGATTTAATATTTGTCTATATCATTGTTGTATAGTACCCTTTGTATTTGTGAACCTCGCCTGCGATGTGAGTTTATGCTGTATGGCCATTGAGGATCTTTGGGGCCACTGTTGTACACCTATTTCTAAGTTCTACTCTTAAAACAATAAAAATATTGAAACAGAAATTTATGACCAGATTATTGGTTGAACTAGATGGGCCTGTGTCCTTTTTTTAACCAGACTAACTATGTAACTATAACTACCAGTACCAGGTATTATTTCAATGAAGACTGATTTAAAAAATCAGATAAAAATGGTTAAAGTCACCTTAATCTGTTAAAGCTTCTATGATGTTTTAGTAATTGTGTTTTAATGTTATTGTTATTGGCGTGTACTATCACATAGGCAGATCAATATATATTTCACATGACATACCACTTATGTACATTCATGTCCATTATCTACTTTTAATAGGTTTTATATGCAAAATATTCCTCACAGTCAGCACTGATCTGGAAGTCCGTTCCTTGACATACTATTTCATCTTTCATGTAGGTGGCAGTGAGGCATGGCAAATTAAAAATTACACGAGTTTCACATGCTGTGAAGGGCTTTGTGCCCAGACCAATGACCCTCTCCAAATACACTCTACAGTTATTACTTACTAAGGAACTTTATTGTCTCATAAGGCAAGTAGGATGCAAGATTTCATTCCAAGATTGCTTTTACTTTGGTTTTACACAGATTTTATTACACAAGATATGGATTTCAGCCATTGCCAAACTGGAAACCAAAACAAAATTCCAAAGTTCAGAAACAGTACACCCAGGAAGGTTATTGTGGGGACAGAAGGAACTAAAAAGCCTTCCACTAAAACACTGTGAAGTACTGTATTATTTATTTAAAGTGATTCTAAAGGTTACATAGTTAGTCTGGCTGAAAAAAAGACAAATGTCCATCCAGTTCAACCATAAAAAAAAAAAAGTTATCTTACACCTACGGATATTTCCTGGATCAACTTTACCTATAAATAGTAACCAGTTACAGGTTGTAATTAAAAAAAAAAAAAACACAAACATGGTATACTTACCTGCTCTTTACAGTTGTGGCCAAAATTATTCAACCCCCACTGAAATTGAGTGTTTTGGCCAGTTTGACATTGCTTTTGATCATTCAGTCATCTTGCTTACATTTACATTAAAGAGGCACTTGTAGGTCAGACAAATATAACATAACAGTTATAATGAAATAACCACAAATGTCTTTTCTGTGCTCACAGCATTATCAGTTTTATTCAACCCCCAAGTGACATTCAATCTTAGTACTTAGTACAGCATCCTTTTACAGTTATAACAGCTTTTAAACGTGAAGCATAGCTTGACACAAGTGTCTTGCAGCGATCTACGGGTATCTTCGCCCATTCTTCATGGGCAAAGGCCTCCAGTTCAGTCACATTCTTAGGCTTGCGCACTGCAACTGCTTTCTTTAAGTCCCACCAGAGGTTCTCAATCGGATTTAAGTCTGGTGACTGCGATGGCCACTCCAAAATGTTCCAGCCTTTCCTCTGCAACCATGCTCTAGTGGACTTGGAGGTATGCTTGGGATCATTGTCCTGTTGAAAGGTCCAACGTCTCCCAAGCCTCAGGTGTGTGACGGACTGCATCACGTTTCCATCCAATATCTCCTGGTACTGAAGAGAATTCATGGTACCTTGCACACGCTGAAGCTTCCCTGTACCTGCAGAAGCAAAACAGCCCCAAAGCATGATTGACCCTCCACCATGCTTCACAGTAGGCAAGGTGTTCTTTTCATCATAGGCCTTGTTCTTCCTCCTCCAAACATAGCGTTGATCCATGGGCCCAAACAGTTCTAATTTTGTTTCATCAGTCCACAGAACACTATCCCACAACTTTTGTGGTTTGTCCACATGGCTTTTGGCATACTGCAGTCGACTCTTCTTATTCTTTGGAGACAGCAAGGGGGTACGCCTGGGAGTTCTGGCACGGAGGCCTTCATTACGCAGTGTGCGTCTTATTGTCTGGGCTGAAACTTCTGTACCCACATCTGACAAATCTTTTCTCAGTTCCTCAGCAGTCACACGGGGACTTCTCTCCACTCTACGCTTCAGGTAGCGCACAGCAGTCGAAGTCAGCATCTTCTTTCTGCCACGACCAGGTAGCGTTTCAACAGTGCCCTTTGCCTTGAATTTGCGAATGATGCTTCCTAAGGTGTCTCTTGGTATGTTTAACATCTTTGCAATCTTCTTATAGCCATTGCCCTTCCTGTGAAGAGAAATCACCTCTTCTCTTGTCTTCCTGGACCATTCTCTTGCCTTCACCATGTTTGTAACCACACCAGTAAATGTCTAGAAGGAGCTGAGTATCACAGTCATTTTAAAGCTGCCTAATTGGTGCTTATTATGCTTGATTGCTGCTCGGTGACATCCACAGGTGTTTTCAATACCTGATGGAAAGCACCTGTATGAACCTCTGTTCTTCAGAGTGGTAGTCTTTAAGGGGTTGAATAATTGTGGCAATGAAGAAACCACATAAGAACCATTTACTACTGTATTACATAAACAATTGATGTCATTTTAGTTGCATTTGGGTAGTTACAACGTCCTTGTAGGATTTGATTCTGAATACAATTCCAAATGTACACTATAGTCCCTAAACCCCTTTACAGCATTGGGGGTTGAATAATTTTGGCCACAACTGTACAATGGTTTTGCACAGAGCAGCCCCGATCCTCTTCTTGTTGGGTCCCCTGCCAGCATTCCTGGCTCCTCCTCTCTGTTGCGTGTCCCCAATAGCAAGCCTCTTGTTATGGGAGCACTCCAGCAGGCTCGCTCCTGAGCCACGCTCCTGTGAATGGATATTGTCTATTTACACACACAGAGCATGGCTCAGCCCAGCCCCCTACTCTCTCCTCATTGGCTCACTGGCTGTGATTGACAGCAGCAGGAGCCAATGGCTCCCACTGCTGTGTAAACCAATGGAGAGAGAGACACCTGGGGGAGCCACTGCTTTCATGCACATCGCTGGAGCGAGATGGGGCTCAGGTAAGTATAAGGGGTGGGGATTTAGCTGCATCCAGAAGGTTTTTTTGCCTTAATGCAACAAATGCATTAGGCCCCATGTACACGGGATGTTTCTGAATGATGGATACTGACTGCTGGAAAATGTAGATTAAAAAACGTCTGTTTAGCCGCGTTTGCATAACGCGTTTATGTGCGTTTGCGTTTAGAAGCGTTTTTTAAAGATAAGCATAGGAGAACCTGCCAAATGCCCAGAATGTACTGAAGAGTGCTAAATTATTACTATTTCAGGCTGTTTAAGGCTACGTTCACACTAGCGTTGTGTGCAGGCGGCAGAGAGGCGTTTGGGAAGCGGCTCTGCCAATTCTGCACATTACAGCACATGGTGCTGTTCTAACGGGAGTGTTTGGTTGAGTCAGGAGGCGTTGAAGCCTCCTATTCTAGTCTATGGTGCTGCTGCGCAAACGCCCGGCCGGCGTTTGCGGTGCGGTTGCGGGCCAGTTGCGGGGCGTTTGCGGAGCGGTAACACCATTCAAACTGCATTATAGGCAATTGTGGGGTGTTTTTAATGCTCGGCAAACGCCTAGCAACCGCCGGTAAACCGCGCATGCGGCGTTTGCAGAGAAATACACACAGTAGAAGCAGAGACAGCAGTATGTGTTGACATTAGCTAGGTGTGAGTTGCTCTTTAACATTTCTTTTGTTTCCAAGGGTGGGAAAGGTGTCTGTTGGAGTGAGTCATTAACCACTTCCCGACTGGCCGTTGTATATAAACGGCCGGGCGGTGGCACTGCAGGGTCGGGTGGCCGTCTATAAACGGCCTCCCCGCACCCTGCTTGTGCGCGCTCCCTGGGAGCGCGCAGCTCCGCGATCCGGTGCCCGCTGTGTCCTCCGGACACAGTGAAACACTGATCGTCGGACGGGACCTCTGTACGAGGTCCCGATCATGTGATCACTGATTGGCCAATCAGTGATCACATGCAAAGTAGTAAGCAAGATGTCACTTCTGACATCATTGCTTACTATGTGTGAAATCTGTGAATGATCACAGAGGTCACATGGTACAAGGCTATTCACAAAAGCCTTGTACCATGTGACAAGCTGTGACCAATCACAGCTCACTCAGTTCTTCTCAATGAGTGCAAGAATGCACACAGAGAGAAAGAGAAATGATTGCTTTTACATCCTATATGGGTGTAAAAGCAATCAGTGTAAAAAAAAAATCTTCATCACCCCTCACAAGTAGTACAGTGTCACCATGGTGACACTGTACTGCTAGGGTGACAGTATGTAAAAAAAAATAAAAATAAAAAATAATAATATAAAAAAATAAAATAAAAATGTAAAAAAAAATGTTTAAAAATTATAATTTTTGCTTATAAACTAATTTGGATTTTTTTTTTTTTACTAAAAAGATAACGGAATAAATTTTGGCTAAGATTTATGATGAAATATTATTTATTTGCAAAATTTTATTAAAAAAACACTTTTTTTCAAAATTTTTGGACATTTCATTTACATAGCAAAAAAAATACAAATCCCAGTGGTGAATAAATACCACCAAAATAAAGCTTTATCTATCTAAAAAAAATGGTAAAAAATTCATTTGGGTACAGTGTTGCATGACCACGCAATTGTCATTCAAAGTGTGATAGCGCTAAAAGCTGAAAATTGCCCTGGTCAGGAAGGGGGTAAAAGTGTCCGATCTGGAAGTGGTTAAGGCCACCTGGCAGGGAGTCTTCATGAGGAATCTGAGGTGTGAACAGTTATTAACATATCTTTTGTTTCCAAGGGTGGGCGAGGTCTGAGGTGTGAATTGGTCAATACAATGTGTGACAAGCTTGGTAGGAACATCCTGTGTTAAGTGTTTTGATATTCACATTCTGGTGGATATAAAATTTCTTCCAACTTTGTGGCGACCCTCTCTTCCAGCACAGCTGTGCCCTTCTCATTTAAGTGCAGTACATCCCAGTTCTCCAGGAACCCAAACGCCTCCTCCCTGCACCAGTTCTTCAGCCACTTGTTAAGCTTCCTAATCTCCTGCTGCCTCTTTGGTGTGGCTCTAAGTATAGGCAGTATTTCTGAAAATACTAATTTGAAGGTCTTTTTCTTCAATATAGCTCCTACGTCCCTGAATTCATTTTGTAGGACTCGCCATCTTCCTTTAACATTGGTACCAATATGTACCATGACAGCTGGATCCTCCCCAGCCGCAGCCAACAATCTGTCCATCCGGTCTACAATGTCCCCAACCCCAACCACAAGCTTAGCGGTTGTCAACCAGGGTCTTTGTGACAGATTGCCCTCTCTGTTCATCTGATCATTGAGTCCCCTACAGCCAATATTTGACTATTATTTCCTGTAGTCTTGTGCCCATCTTCACTGGAGGAGATGTTACCATGGCATTCTGGGGGAGTCTCAATGTGAACATCACATTCTGGGGGAGTCTCAATGTGAACATCACATTCTGGGGGAGTCTCAATGTGAACATCACATTCTGGGGGAGTCTCAATGTGAACATCACATTCTGGGGGAGTCTCAATGTGAACATCACATTCTGGGGGAGTCTCAATGTGAACATCACATTCTGGGGGAGTCTCAATGTGAACATCACACTCTGGTGGATTCTCAATGTGAACATCACACTCTGGTGGATTCTCAATGTGAACGTCACGTTCTGATGAATTGTCAATGTGAACGTCACGTTCTGATGAATTGTCAATGTGAACGTCACGTTCTGATGAATTCTCAATGTGAACGTCACGTTCTGGTGAATTCTCAATGTGAACGTCACATTCTGTTGAAGTTGCAATGTAAAAATCACATTCTGGAGGTGCCTCAATGTGAAGGTCACACTGTGGTGCAGTCTCAACATAAACGTCACATTCTGGTGAATTCTCAACGTGAATGTCACATTCTGGTGGAGTCGCAATGTGAACGTCCCATTCTGGTGGAGCTGCAGTGTGAATGTCACACTCTGGTGAATTCACAATATGAACATCACATTCTGGTGGAATCGCAATGAGTTCATCACATTCTGGTGGAGTCGCAATGTGACTGTCACATTCTTGTGGAGTCGCAATGTCAATATCACATTCTGGTGAAGTAGCAATGTGAATGTAACATTCGGTCTCACTCACTGGGGCAGGCCTGCCATGTGAGCTGTGTCTGTGGTAAGGACCGCATACATCTGCCATAAAAAAGAAGAATCGGAGTTAGCACCTTGACCTATATTTCATATACAACATCAAATTGTAGAGAGAAAAGTTCAAAACTCCAATGCCAGGGACAATAAATAAACCAGACATGACAGGAAAGACTGTTGTTGGCCTTTGTATAAAAATGCTGGTTTCTTGGTACTCGTCCCTACCCACTGCCTGTGATACTTTCTACAAGTCCATGAGCCAAGAAGTGACCCATCTGTAACTGACAAAGGAATACATTCCCCTTCTGTCTAGCAGATTGGATGGCAGTCATGTGTAAATGGATAGGTGGTCTGTTTACCTCTGACCGCCCATATAGGAGAGCGGGTTATGTCTGCGTCTGTTCTGTGTAAGTGGAGCAGACACTGCCCAGCCATCCACTTGCTCAGCGGGGATCAGTGGACAGATTCCCTGCTGAGAAAGCGGACTCCTGGCAGAGGCCGTCCCATCTGTAAGGGGTCTAATAGGAAAGCAGAGGGACTGGCAGGAACACCAGGGATTTCACACAAAGGAAGCAATACAAAGAGAACAGGATACATTTCTATACAAGTACATAGTACAGCAGGCACATATCAGGAATCTGAAATGTAGGGTTTACATAATCGTTGATGATTTCAGAAACTATTTTATGCTTTAAAGTGATTGTAAACCTCACACATGAAATATAAACAAAGCATATCCCTCACTGAGCTTTGCAGAGTGTAAATTAAGCTCTCCGCCCCCTTTTTTCTGAACTCTCAGATAAGCTTTATAGATTAAGGACTTTGAACAGATGTACAACTTATGCAGGAGGGTATGTTTTCATCTTCGTGTATCACCTGAGGCCAGTCACTTCACTGGGTGTTTTGAAAGGGTTTACAGCCACTTTAAAAACAAATTGAGCAAATAGCCTATGTGTGAAAAAGATCCATCAGTGAAAATGGCCATAAAAATGAATATCTGACCGCCCACCCATCCATCTCTCTGACAGTAGCATTGCTACTCCCTCATTGAGCCCTGTGTGTAATATGCTAGACCCCTTTCAGATTGCCGTGTCCATCATCCTCCCATACCAAATGAACAGTAAAGTAGAACTAAGGTTAAGTTTTTTTTTTACAGATTGGATAGAGTAAAAGAACGTTATAATACCTGCCAGTTTTTTTGCCATCTTTATTCTCGTTGGGGAGATTTATCTTCACTTCCCATAGCCAAAACAGGAATTGAGAAGAAATCCCTCCCAAATGAGCAAATCCCTGGTTGTCACCAGAGCTAGTGTACCCATTGGAAGATTCCTTCTCTATTCCTGTTCTGTTGACAACCCAAAATTTAGAAATTTCTTTCACTCTCAGCGATAATGTTCATCAGGACAAATAGAGAGGGGTAATCTCCCTCATGGGGGGGGGGAGAAAACAATAGAAACCTTAAACGGAGTTTAAGCCCTCTCCACTCTATCCAAAACTTAAAAAAAAAAAAAAGTTTGCCTCCAGTTATACATGTCTGCAACAAAATAAGCCACAAACATCTTAATTGTCCCCATACATGAACAGACCTATACATATGTACATATGGGAATGGGACCTGTCAAAAAAGCATCAAATTAAAGTGTACCAGTTGTCATCTTGTATTTATCAATATCTACAATACTTACCAGTCCAGTCTTCTGGTGCGGGCCATTGACTTTACAGCCAGCACCAAAACATCCAATGATGGCTCTGAAGTAGCCACGCACAAAAGTCCAAGCTCTCTTCGTTCTTCTGGGCTTCTTGGTTGGGGTATCTGCAGGCTGTTCATTGATACCTCCTTCCATAGGTGGCTATCCTTTGGTTGGTTTCTCTTCTGTGTTTTTCTGAGAAATAACCTTTGTAAGGTTAAATTGTTTCATTTTTAATGAATAATTAAACACGCTTTAAGCGGGCAAGAATTAAATTGCAATAAAATCAAATCAATTGAAATTGAATTGAATGAAACTGCAAAAAAACACTTGCCAGAGAGAGAAGCAGGTCTTCACTGATCAGTGAACACGCAGCAACTGAGGAGACCCTACTGAGAGCTTCCTTATAGGGGCAGATGATGACATCACAGTGCAGAAGATTTGTTTTTTAAATCTCCTGTAGCTGAGCTAAAAATAACTGATAACACTGGGATTTGAGTCTTCTTGCTTCATATAAAGCATTCTTGGAGATTAAATATTGTCATTTCTGTCTTTTATCATATATTTGTTTATTACCCAAAACAATGGACTTTTTTTCTGATCCTTCCAGGATTTCTTTAGTAGTCTCAAGCCCCGTCCCCTGATATCAGTCCAAGCTTTTTCTGCAGTCTAAACCCAAAACAAACCTACATTAATTACTAGCAGCGTGTGTAATATGACAGTATCAGAGCTGCAGACAAGAAATGCCATCAGCTGTTGCCGGCATTTCAAGTCTTCCATTAGGTATCTGGATGAAATCCTTGGACCCATTGTCAGACCCTACGCTGGTGCAGTGGGTCCTGGGTTCCTCCTGGTGCACGACAATGTCCGGCCTCATGTGGCGAGAGTATGCAGGTAGTTCCTGGAGGAGGAAGGAATTGATACCATTGTATGGCCTCCATGATCACCTGACCTAAATCCTATAGAGCACCTCTGGGATATCATGTTTTGGTCCATCCGACACCACCAGGTTGCATCTCAGACTGTCCAGGAGTTCAGTGATGCCCTGGTCCAGATCTGGGAGGATATACCCCAGGACACTATCCGTCGTATCATTAGGAGCATGCCCCGAAGTTGTCAGGGGCATGCATACAAGCACGTGGGGGCCATACAAACTACTGAGTACCATTTTGATTTGCTGCAATGAAATTTCAGCAAAATAAACTAGCCTGCTGCATAATTTTTTCACTTTGATTTCTGGGGTGTCTCTGAATTCAGTCCTCTGTAGGTTGATGATTTTCATTTCCATCAAACGATGGGGCATCCTTACGTTCCTAACACATTACCCAGTCCAAATCAGTATAGAGATCCAACATATTTTTCCCCAATGAGATCTGATGTGTTTTTGGTTGTTTATTTAACCAGAACAGCTCGTCCCTCCGGGTGGACGTCATATGGCGTCCTTTCAGGAACGCGCATTGCACATGCCCGCAGGGCCGTGCTGTGGTGCGATCTGTCACCTCCGCCGTGTGTGTGTGTATATACAGTTGTGTTCAAAATAATAGCAGTCAGACATCACTAACCTGATCAATCACTGTTTTTGGTAGAAATTATATTTCTACATGGCAAATAATTTACTAGCAGGTGTAGTAGAGTAATAGAAATCCAACAGACCCAGCAGTCATGACATGCATGCTGCTGATTCTGTGTAATTGAATCACTAATTGAAAGGGGCATGTTCAAAATAATAGCAGTGTAGAGTTCTATTAGTGAGGTCATTCATTCTTTGAAAAACAGGTAGCAATTATTGCCCTTATTTAAGGAAGGAAGGCAGCAAATGTTGTACATGCTGGTTACAGTGCATCTCTCTGAAATTCTGAGGAAAACGGGTCGTTCCAGACATTGTTCAGAACAGCGTACCTTGATTAAAAAGTTGATTGAAGAGGGGAAAACATATAAAGAAGTGCAGAAAATGATAGGCTGCTCAGCTAAAATGATCGCAAATGCTTTAAAATGGCAACCAAAACCTGAAAGACGTGGAAGAAAGCAAAAAACTACCATTCAAATGGATAGAATAGCCAAAATGGCAAGGACTCAGCCAACAATCAGCTCCAGGAAGATCAAGGAAGGTGTAAAGTTACCTGTGAGTACTGTTACAATTAGAAGATGCCTATGTGAAGCCAAGCTATCTGCAAGAAGCCCCCGCAAAGTACCACTGTTGAAAAAAAGACGCGCTGAAGAGGTTGCAATTTGCCAAAGAGCACATTGACTGGTCTAAAGAGAAATGGTGCAACATTTTGTGGACTGATGAAAGTAAGATTGTTCTTTTTGGGTCTTGTGGCTGGAGACAGTTTGTCAGACGACCCCCAAACACTGAATTCAAGCCACGGTACACTGTGAAGACAGTGAAGCATGGTTGCGCAAGCATCATGATATGGGGATGTTTCTCATTCTACGGTGTTGGGCCTATTTATCGCATACCAGGGATCATGGATCAGTTTGAATACATCAGAATACGTGAAGAGGTCATGCTGCCTTATGCTGAAGAGGAAATGCCCTTGAAATGGGTGTTCCAACAAGACAACGACCCCAAACACACCAGTAAACGTGCAACATCTTGGTTCCAGACCAACAAGATTGACGTTATGGAGTGGCCAGCCCAATCCACGGATCTTAATCCAATAGAACACTTGTGGGGTGACATCAAAAATGCAGTTTCTGAGGCAAAACCAAGAAATAGAGAAGAACTGTGGAATGTAGTCCAATCATTCTGGGCTGGAATACCTGTTCACAGGTGCCAGAAGTTGGTTGACTCCATGCAACACAGATGTACAGCAGTTCTCAGAAACAGTGCTTATACAACTAAATATTCATTAAGTGATTCAAAGGAAAGCAAAATCTTCAAACATTTTTCAGTTTATATAGTGAATGTTTGAGTTTGTAAAGAAGAATACAAACACTGCTATTTTTTTGAACAGTTTAATATTCACTTTTCTTCAATTTTTTTTAGAGGAACAACACAAATTTGATATATTTTTCTTCATGTTTGATTTGGAATAGAATGTGTAGTGTTCCCAATGCATTTGTGTGTATGGAAATAAAAGCTATTAGAAGGATTTTGAGCTTTATTCACTTTTTTCAACACACTGCTATTATTTTGAAAACAACTGTGTGTGTGTATATATATATATATATATATATATTATGCATAACATATACATTATACATAATATAAACAATATTTGCAATATACACAATATACTGTAGGTACTGTATTTGCAGGACCTATGTCAGCGCAGTTATGTTGAAATATTTTAAGCCAACTCAGGTTCCCTTTTGGAATTTGCAGCGTTTTCTGTGCGAATTCCGCACTGCATCAGAATCAAACCCCTGCGGGGGGGGTTAAGGTAACAACACCCCGAATTCAGTCTGCAAAACATGGTGTGATGTGCAGATTCAGATTGCATAGGTGTGAATACCCATATGATCCGATTCTAGTGAGGACCAAAAAAGGGTCCTGCACCTTTTTAGTGTGGGTGCAGTGGGATTTAAGCCAAATGTATGGCTCCAGTCGCACCACACACAAATCACATGTGATTTGCACAGGAATGTGGTGCAGTTCCTGTGCAAATCACATGTGATTTACCACACCACATATATGTGAACCCAGCCTTATGGTCTTTATCATTTGTAGTGTGAGCATAGATTATGACAAATAGGAGAGCATCAAGCTGTGTGGGGGTTCATTAGAAGCAAGCAAGAATGTTTAAACCTTTATCTGACCTTTTGGAGAATCTCTACACGACTGACTGAAGAAAAGGGCAATGAGGCTTTCACCACCATAATCTGCATTCACATGTGCAGTAACATAAAAATGTATGTGTGTGTATGTGTATATATATACAGTTGCAAGAAAAATGTGAACCCCTTGGGATTACGTGGAGTTTTGCATGAATTGGGCAAAAAAATGTGTTCTGAACGTCATCTAAGTCACAACAATAGAACACAGTCTGCTGAACATAATACTACACAAACATTAGATGTTGCCATGGTTTAATTGCACATAACATGTAAACATTCACAGACTGTGTTCTTCTATTGTTGTGACTTAGATGACGTTCAGAGCACATTTTATGCCCAATTCATGCAAATCCCAAGGGGTTCACATACTTTTTCTTGCAACTGTGTGTGTGTGTGTGTGTGTACATGTATGTATATGTGTATGTATGTATGTATATATATATATATATATATATATATATATATATATATATATACATATATTTATGTCTAAATTGTCCTAGTTTTATCCCTGGCCATGCGGGATCTCCTGCATGGTAGAGGTTGGGGAAAGACCTGGCCACCTATCTTGTAAAATAATTGCTAAGAGAATTCATGGAAAAAGTCGCTTACGAGTGACGGTCCATGTAATCACCAAGGGTCGGATAAGACTGAATGGATAGATATAGATATATATAAAAAAACAAAGTAAAAAAAATCCACTTCCAAAACATGTGATAATGTGTAATGTAACCAAAATACAATAACATAATGACCAAGTAGTAGAAAAGGTTGCAGTGCTTCTTGATTGTTAGATGATGGAAATGTGAATGTGCAAATTGGTGGGATGCCTGTCCATCTGTGGCCAACCAGAATCTTACTGCTGGCAATCCAACAGTGAGGTGGTTAATGAACAAGCAAAGACAATTGGTTGGAAGTAGTAAAGTTCTGTATCTTTGGAAAATAAATTGTGCCAGATTGTTCAGTTCTCTGATTCTATACAAACAACTGATGAGCAATCAGCCCAAACATGTCTGGTAGAGATGAGCAAATCCATTTAAGCTCAATACTTTTCACACAATTCTTCTATTAGCAAGAATATGCACTTGATGGTTTGCACACTATACAGCAGATCACATTCATGAGATTTGGGATTTTCTTGGAGAGTATCCGATTCATATAATTAGGTGAACTTACATCTTCTGTGGTGCTGAGCTTTAGATCAGGATTTATGGGCTGTACCCGAAGGTAACCCAGTTTTCTATGTTTAGGTGATGGTTCTATGTTTCATTGATCCTGTCCTTACTGAATAATATTTATCGTGTGTTTTCTCTCCATAGTTTCCTGATATGCTCGCTTGGAGAGGCTCTTCTAATATATACTGAAAGGTCAGGGACATGAAGATAACACAAATGATACAAGACCAGCACAGTATTTCAAATCTGCCCTTTTCAGAGTCCTACCAAATTTCATGGAGCATCAACGCCAATCAAGTAGTATGTGTACAACAAGTGACGTACCAGAGGATAGGCTGCCCACACAGGACCGGCAGCACAAAGAACAGCTACCATGTGTGGTTAACCACAGTAACCAATCAGAAACCACCTCAATCCAGTAAACTGAAATCTGATTGGGCACTGGGAATTACTGAACTTTACAAATCTTCATTGCACTTTGTATTGGTTTATCAAATAATACTGGATGTATTTTGCTTGGCAAATCTGCTATATTAGCTCAAACCAGCAAAATGCCTTTGTTTTAATGTAGAATGTTAGAGTTGTAATAGCAGCAAAATCAATGTCATGGAGTAATTTATCATTATACCATTGTGATATTAACCTTAGAGAATGAGGGGGAAGTATTGATGACTGGCTTACAAGTAGGCAGGCTCACTGTGGTTTTAGGGATTAAGTATATAGGTACCAGACTGATAATGTTAACTTAATCCCTATATACTTAGACTTAACAACTCTAGCTCATTGTAGACCCATAGCAAAATTTTGATTGGCCCCCATGGGTGACCTTTCTTGCTTTAATAGATCCTAACATAAAGTATGTACCAAGTACAGGTGTTGCAGCTATCTGAGTACAACAGCTGGCAGGGGTGATTCCTCTATCTACTCTGTTTGGGGTGGACGGGGAAATCAAGTAAGCAATCATGGAACCTTAAAAGATAAGTTCACCTTTTGTAACATGTTACATGTTAAACCCATATTCAGGGTGTACCATGTTACATGTTACGATTGGACTGGCCCCCGCATCCCCAGACCCTCGTTGTGACAGCTAGCAGGGGTGCTGTCACAATAAAAAAAAAATTAAAAATGTGCTGGGCACCAGCCGCGTCACTCATTTAATGTATTCTTTGAATGGGAAAACTACAAGTTCCAACAGCCTCCACGTCTGTCGGCTTGGAGTTTTCAATGAACTCCACAGCGCTGTGGTAGTTTATTGAGCTTTTCTGTCAGTTAGTAGCTGCTTGCCCATATGGAATGTATGAGCAAGCAGATATACTGACAGGTCAGGGGAAGTTCTGCATGGTGCTAGCGCTCCGCTGATCACTGGTGCAATGCTTTAGAAGCTCCACAAACAAAAAAATAAATAAATGCACATTCCCTGCAAAAAGTTTTTTTTTTTTTTTTTATAAAGGTGAACTTATCCTTTAATGTGTATGGTTAACCCAAGACAGCTAAACAATTCTTCCCTCATACACAGCCCACAAAGGGGGATGATGGGATCAGTGGCTAACAACAACCAAGATTCTGAAGTCTCCCACTGTATGTCTGACGTTACCTCTTCTTGATTGGAAATGTCACAAGGGGTGCAGGGTTTGTGTCCACAGAAACCTCTGCAATGATATAGTACTGGATAAGAGTTAACTTCATATGCAAACAGATTTTATATGTTTAATTTGCCTCAAGAGCCCCTTAAATGGGGCCCCTTTATACCCTCAGGACCCAAAGCAGTGGCAAGTGCTAATATGCTATCCATTCCACGTTTCAGTTAACCAATGTTAACTTAACCTCTGGCACATTATTGGTTTGTGTAACCGCATGGAATATATCCACATATGTGACAACAGCCAAGCCTGGGTGATTCCATCCAAATACAATAGACAAACTGTGTATATCTGGGGCTACTCTGCAGGTTTTAATGTCTTGGTAGCAAATGATTTTACCCATATTTTTTAATTGTAGTTTTGGATAAATCCGGGAAGGAGTATGCCATGTGTCAGATTTATGTTGCAGAGTGTGTTCTTAATGGAGAGATTTTCATTCACTTTCTGTCCTAGGTGGCACTAGCAGTGACAGGAATTCTCTGAGGTTGCACACAGCAAAAAAACCCCAAAAAACTAATCGAGGTTCTAATACTTCTATCCTGTACTAAAAATGTTCTTATTGCTGTGTGTACTAATTCCCTGTCTGGGTGGCCACCGATGATCTAATTCATGCACAAGCACACAAAATGTACATTTTCCCCGGAACCCAGCTCTATTCTTGGCATCTTATCAAGAAAGGACTATACACTGCATGGCGCAATATACTGTCTGTAGCAACTACAAAATCTGCTAGGTGCTGGGGAAAGAGGTTATTGACAAAAGAGTTTGCATGTCTCTTGTGCCAAAAAAAACTCCTAGAAATGTTTGGTTGTGGGACTTTCCCTCCACGTTATTTGCCTATATCTGTATATGTTAAACAGAGTCTACTCATACATGATGTTTATTGAATGAATCTTTGCAATAATGGACAAAGTATAATATAATAACCCCCTAGTTACCAATTGCTCTTCGGCTTTAAAGTAAAAATAGTGAGACACAAATTCTGATTGGCTGCACCATGTTACTGTCATTTGGTCATTGCTTTTCGCCTTCTTGAATACACTTGATGAAATCTGAATACTGCCATTTATGATTCAGCTCACTTTGTACGGGAAGTTTGATTAGTCGATTCTCCAAAATGTTCCTAAAATGTGCAGTAAGTTAGTCTTGAGTAATACCCCTAGTTAAATCCACTAGGATAGGCTTCCTACTAAATGGTAAAAAATGGTTGATGGGATCAAACAAGATCTTACTGTATATGGGCAGCTTTTGGTTTTGATGTCACTAGTTTGGAAAACTATGTATACAGAGATTCCTTTTACCGTCCAATGCTATATTTTAAAGAGCATATCTGAATGTGAAATAAATGTGATTTTTATGCAAGTGTACTTGTTTTTTTGAGCATTTTATAATCATTATTTATTAGGATGTTTAAGCAGTATTAAACACAAAAATGAAAATGTTCTATATTTCAGTTTGCCAAGTCGGTGGTGGCTGGATTCATTTTCTTTTTTAGAGTTTTTTTTTTTTTTTTTTTTTAGTAAAGCTGGCCATACACAGTTAATATTTTTTTTTCTATCATTCAGCCAGTAGCCTGAATGGAGGAAAAAAAAAAAAGATACCTCCATTCGCACAAACAAGGTGGATAGAGGAATACATTGATCAGCAGCTGCAGCCAATGATTGATGGAAAATTTTCCAACATGTACCCTTAACAGAAGTCAGGCTGGCCATACATTATACAATTTTCAGGCAGGCCCTTGCACTACATAGTTGCAGGTAAATCTAAAGAAAATTGGGCAGAAAATTGTATAGCGTATGGCCAGCCTTAAACAAGTGACTTGTCAAGCAGGCGAACCCACGTATTTATCAAAATTCAGCTGGTCCCTGCTCTTAATCTGGGATGTTTACACTTCCTTTAGCAGACCAAGCTGTCCAGAAAAAGTGCAACTTAGAGCAGTGAAGCTTTTTAACAGTGACAGAGGCGCTTACAATGGTCAGCTTTTATTAATTTACGTAAAGCTCTGCTTTCACACCGATGCGTTGCATTTACACAAACCTCAGCTGTAGCGCAGTGCACCTATGACTTTTTGAAGGTTAGACTTCTATTATATCTTGCGGGTGTTGTGCACTTTCTGCAAGTGAAACCTTCAGGATATAACAGAAGTCTATGGCTCAGTGCAGGTAACCCACAGGAAAGTGGCAGCTGCATTGCACTGCACCCTTGGATCAGTGTGAAAACAAGCTAATAGTTGTTGACCTTTTTATAGGCACTAAAATTCCGATTGCAAAAGCATGGTGTATGTGTTGTTTAATACACTGACCTTCTTTTCCTCTTCCAGCTCCTACTGGCATTGCTCTGCGCCTGGGACCTTTCTAGCAGCCCGGTGCTAAAGTGCACTTGGTATCACTAAACCTGGGACAGGAGCCAGCCCTACAGAGGAAGCATCGGCCCATGCAGCTCCTGCTCCCTCTGCAGCCACCTGCTTCCTCCACTGCCAGCCTTAACTCGGTGCACTGTGATGCTTTTGGATGGTAGGACGGCAAGCCCAGATCACAATCCATGGGTTGCTAACCTGAGAATGTGTTTCCCTGGTTGGAGGTCGAGGGCCACATCAGCGGGCTCTGAAGGCTACAGATTGAGGACCCCTGCTCTGTTGTATGTGCTTGTCACAACCCAGAGCATCAAGCGTCATTTCTGTCTGCTGCCTCATTCCTCTGCTATGAGCATGAATCACTTGACATATGTCTTTACAGCAAAAGAAAAAACCAGGGAAGGCACCTCTAGCCCACAGCCTGTGTTTGATAGCCTCAGCTCTGTTCTTGTGTGCTGTGTGAAGAGGGGTATGCCCCTTCCCTCTAATCATCAATCTGTCAATTTTAATTTTTTTTTGTCATTCAGCCCACTGGGCTTATAGTATGTACCAGGCTTTATCTTACCCCCAGAAAATGCTGCCGCCCAAAGGTGGCCCCTTTGCTCCTCCATGTAGAGTGGAGCCACCCTAAATATTTGCACTTCCATGTTGTGTGTACTGTGGGAGACCAGATAAAGTGTTACTAAACCCAGGACCCTGCATTCACTATAAGTAGAGCCTGCTCATTTAACTGCAATTCAAAAAAATGTGCATAATATAAAATATTTATAATTCAAAATAGTCCCAGTACCCCAGTGGTTCCGAGTTTCTCCTATGTACCTCCTACATTTTGTACCGTTATGGTCTACACCCTTGGGATGCTTGTACATGCTTTGCAGACAAACCCCCATGTCTGGATTGAAGGAAGCTCAGGGTCATGTAAAGCACCCACAGTGCCGGTACAGACATCACAGTATGTACATAACACAAGGTGTGCACAGCTGCTTGTTCTATGAACTTTAAACACACAAACTGTACATAGTCATGCTGTCCTGGACACCAGATTATACATATAGGAGAACAGAGGCCAATAAAAGTCTGTTAGGTATATTTATATATTCCTAGCTCATGACCCCTGCCTCTAAAGACGAGCATATAGACTCAACTGTAAATGGATCTGGGTACAAAAACAAAAATAAATGCTTTTCAAAAAGTTTCAAAATTTACTGATAATGCTAATTATACATAACGTATATAAGAAAGTCTAGAAAACTGGCCAAGGAGGGGGACTTGCTGGCTTTTGATATAAAAATCTTTTTTTAAATTCAAAACAGCAAATAATAAATCGCAGAGCAGAGGAAATATTTCTACTTTTTTCAAAATCTTTATATATTTTTAGACTGAAGTTTATTTTTGTTATATTGGACCAGGAACATAACTCACCTCTCATGAATGGTGTCTTGCGTCCTGCTGGCTGTTTCTTATTGTAGAAATCCTCCCCACACCCTTGCCCCCCTCTTTCCTCCATTAAAGAAAACACCTTGTATTGTTTTCGAGAAATTTTCTGTGAGTGGAGGAGCGAATGGAAGACAGGACCCCTTACTCCACTCCTAGAACTTATTTTATTTTGTGAAAACGATACAAGGGGGTTTCTTAATGGAGGAGAGGGGAGGGTAAGCATTGACAGACTGTCACAGCCACTGCACCAAACCCATGCAGTACCAGAAATTCACAGCTGTGATTAGGATCTGTCATCAGTGAAGGGAAGATTTCTATAACAAGAAGCTGCCAGCAGGATGTAGAACACTCTTCATTGTAGGCAAGTTGTGTCAGTGTATCCAAAAACCCCATAAAAACTGCTTTTACTTCAGTTTAAGGCTGGTCATACATTATACAACTTTCTTGAGAATTTTGCTTTAGATTTAACAAAAACCATATAATATGAGGTCAAACCTAAACAACACTTTCAATTGTAGCCAATTAGGCAGGCCCTTGCACTACATAATTGAAGGTAAATCTAAAGGAAATTGGACAGAAAATTGTATAGTGTATGGTCAGCCTAATGCAGGCCATAGACGGTTCGTTTATCGTCCGAAAGAATAATCGGCTGATATTCGCACCTTTAGTGGGGCAATGTCGTCGGCCGATTTTCAAAGGTTCCTCCTTGTTTCCTTTATCGGTCATGCTAGAAAATTTACGAAAAATTAACAATTCTCATAAGCATTAGTGGCAACAGAACAACCGATTTTTCATTTTTCAGCCGAAAATTCGGCAGATAAACGAACCGTCTATGGCCGGAATTATTATATACACGCTAGGCGCTTGAAAAAACACCAGAACCTCTGCCCGAAAAAAAAAGCAGAAAAATTGCTTATACGGACTTACTGCACACACATTTATAGGTTTTTTTCCAAAAACATTTCCCTCTGCTCATCTTTCAGTATAGTCAATTTACACTTGAAAATGCTGCATTTATACATGTCAAGTGGTTTTTTTTTTGGCCTGAAAACTCCTCAAAAATGCATTTGTGATTTTTTTTTTCCCCCAGTCTGTAAACACTCCTCTTCAAATATGCCTGTAAATGGCCAACTGCACATGGACACAGGCAGATTTACTAAAACAAGAGCACTCAGAATCTGTTGTGTATGGTAGCCAATCAGCTTCTAACTTCAGCTTACCCATTGCGCTTTAACAATAAAACCTGCAAGCTGATTGGTTTCTATGCAAAGCTGCACCAGATTTTGCACTCTCCAGTTTTAGTAAATCTGCCTCCTTAGGCTAACAAAGCTGCTGCTACAAGCTGAAGGAAAAAAATGCCAAATGCCTATATCCCAGGCACGGCGCCACCTGCCTGGAGTTTGCATGTTCCCCCTGTGCCTGTGTGGGTTTCCTCAAGGTACTCTGGTTTCCTCCCACACTCCAAGGACATACTGGTAGGTGAATTGGCTCCTGTCTAAATTGGCCCTAGTATGTGTATGTATGAATGTAAGTTAGGGACTTTAGATTGTACACCCCTTGAAAGTTAGGGACTGATGTGAATGTACACTATCTCATATATATATATATATATATATTTTATATATATCGCTGCGTAAATTGATGGAGCTAAATAAATACATTAAATATAAGCAACATTTTTATGCCCAATGTGCATGAGGCCTTATAGTTAGGAGATAGTGATCATAAATGTACACTTGTGATGGGAACTTGATAAACACATCAAAATATTATTAAGGGGTACATATGGTAATAAAGCAAGAAACTTTTCTGTAGGTCATAGCTTGAACTTGCACAGACACCGTGAAATGAGATCATTATGGCTACAGACATAACTCTATTCGATATCATGGTTCATAACGCAGATGCCAAATTAGAAGTGATTTGTAGGTCAGCTGAAATTACTCAAATGACTTGCCATGTTATATAGAAATAAATCAGTACAATATTATCTGCAAATTACCTGCTAATGTCCCTATAGTACAGGTACTCATCCATGCACAATAGGGCCTAGTTAGTTAGAAGCCTAGGTCTAACTTTTTCAGTTTGTAGGGTAAAACAAGAACTCCATAGGGAAGCTCATGCAAACAAAGGAATAGCATGTACATTTAATGTGTATTAATAGGAATCCAATGCTATAGATCAGTGTTAACTGCCCTGCTGCCTAATCTATATGAGCACCTAGACCTGCTTGCTAACAGAGAGCACTAACCACGGTGACTTCCATGTTTTCAGAAAACATGTACAAGTAAGACCACTGTTGAATTTTAACTAGCAAAAATTTGCCCATTGTAGAATGGGCACTATGTCATTTTCTTACTGCCACTGACCACCCAGCCTGAAGCATTGTTTAATCCCACTGATGCTGGGACATTTCTACTCCCCCTCTAACAAAGGGACAGATTCCTCTCCTTCAGGCTTTAAAGTTTGGAGACCCCTGATCTAAAGTATAGTAGAGTGGAATGGGGCCTTCTGTAGATATTGAGATCTGTAATAACTAAAGGAATTGTTAAAGTGATTCTAAAGGCTCATTTTTTTAAAGAAGAAATTACAAACATGCCTGTACTTACCTGCTGTGTGCAGTGGTTTTGCACAGAGCAGCTCAGATCCTCCTCTTCTGGTCCCTCCCTCCTGTCAGGTGCCCTCGCAGCAAGCAGCTTGCTGTGGAAGCACCCACTGCTCCATGTGTCCATTCACATACAGAGCCGCAGCCGGCCCCACCCCCTCTCTTTTCTCATTGGCTCACTGGCTGTGATTGACAGCAGTGGGAGCCAATGGCTCCTATTACTGTCCCAGCCAATGAGAAGAGGGTGTCCCAGGATAGCCGAGACACCTGTGCACATTGCTGGATCGAGAGGGGGCTTAGGTGAATATTAGGGGGTGCTGGGGGGATTGCTGCAAAGCGAAGGTTTTTTACAGTCACGCATAGAATACACGAAGGTAAAAAACCTTGAACCTTTAGAACCAGCTTAATGTATCTTATTCTAAAAAGCTTATTCTATTTTATCTCAATCTGACTTTCCAGACACCACAATCACACAATGGTTCCATAAACACAAACAATTGGCTTGGCTATGGTAGGGTAGGTGTACACAGACTCCAGTAATGCCAGAGGAAAAAATGGCAGTCTTGGGAGGGTTTTCTAAACTGTCTGATAATCATTTACCTTTAGAACGGTTGACGAACGGGTGGTGTCTGCTAGCACCCACAGAGATGAGAGCATGGTGAACTACAGCCAGACTTACATTAACATTATTGTAACCAAAACTGATTCTAAGCCTGATACCTGCCCCTTTTTATAGAGGCACTGAAATTCTGTTTTTAGTACAAAGCTTTTCTTTTCATGTGGTGTTGTAAAAACATACATTTTACAAGCCTAAGAAAAAAAAAATCAGCAAAAAAAAAAAAAATTAACCAAGCATAAAAAATTGATAAATTAGTTAATAAAAAGTTAAACTTTTCTTTTACTTTTTTTTAATTGCAGGTTTACCACAACTGACATCGTGCAGATCAAGGGAAAACATTTCTGCACACAACACTATAGTAAGAGTCAGGTCTTTTAGGGTGTATTTAATAGCTAGTACAGAGCTAAAAGCTCCCAACTTAGCTGTGCCTCTTTCTAAGCTAATGCACCCAAGATAGGAGCCTCTGTTGCCTCTTTGTTAATCTGGCCTTGACCTTTGCCCTCTTGTACTAGACCCTACTCAAACCCCATACCTTAACCCCCAAAATATCGACTTTTAGTATTCTCCAATATTTACAGTGTAGGTTCAGCCAAAACCAATGTAGGTTCTGCACAGGCCCTCTAATAGAGCTCCAGATAGTACCTAACAATGGTTATATCACTTCCACAATCAATCCAAAACGAAAAGGAAAAGAACAAAAAAAATTTGGCTGGACATACCCTTAAAGCGGTTGTAAAGGCTGAAGTTTTTTTTTTACCTACACACATTCTATGCATGAAGGTAAAAAAAACCTGTGTGTAGCAGTGCCCCCAGCCCCCTCAATATTTACCTGAGCCTCATCACAATCCGGCGATATGAATGACAGCCTTGGCTGTCCCAGGTCTCTGACTCCTCATTGGCTAAGACAGTAAGTAGGAGACATTGGCTCCCATTGCTGTCAATCACAGCCAGTCAGCCAATGAGGAGAGAAATGGGTCGGGGCCAAGCCACGGCTCCGTGTGTGAATGGACACACGGAGCAGTAGGTGCCCCCATAGCAAGCTGTTTCCTGTGGGGGCACCCAACAGACAGGAGGGGCCAGAAGAGCCTGCAGGGGGACCCAAGAAGAGAAGGATCCAGGCTGCTCTGTGCAAAACCACTGCACACAAATATAGACATGTTTATTATTTTACCAAAAAAAAAAAAAAGAACCTTCAGAATCACTTTAAGGGCTGATTCACACTGTGCGGTGACCGACGTTTTACAGCACTGTAAAATTCTGGTCACTGCAAGGATTGTTTTCTGTGTATCCAACTTTCACTGCCCTGCATCAGGCATGCTGCATTTTATGGCAGCGCACCAGACAGGAGAGCATGTCACTGTACATAAACATCAATGAAGTGTATTTTTGTACACCTCAAAAAAAGCTGGTACAAAAAATAAATAAATAAAAAGGTCCTCTCTAGCATCATACCATTATTGCCCTGATGAGCTAACTGCTCGTGAACTCCATCCCACCATCCACACAGGGACATGTATTGGTATTGCAGATGTGGAATACCGAAGGGACTGAATACCCTTCACTCCAGCTTTTAAATATACTTTTGTAAATCCTACGAACAAGAGGCCTTATTTGTCTTTATACCTGCACTGTTCAATGATATAGACAATGAGAGCCCTACTCCATGTCCTCCCTCCTTTTTTAGTTCTTGCACACTCATGTTTTACATGTAAGTTCGGAACAGGGAGCTGTCAGAGAGATGAAGGGCTCTGGCAGCTCTCCGTTCCTGTGTGAATTCAGCCTTAACCAGTTCCCAGGCGGGCAGCACGGATCACGTACACATATGTCATCCAGCCTGTTCCAGATTCGGACGTGCATGCACACGCCCGCTGCTAGCCCCCATTGTCAATGGCCACAGAGGGATTTTGTCAGTAGGTCCCGGCCAATGATTTATGGCTGAGACCTGATGTAGCCAATTACAGCACAGAGCCCTGTGTTTACAAACACACAGGGCTATGTACACAGATCAAGAAGCAGGGAGAAAAAACAGCCAGTAAAAGCAGCACATATTATACTTGTTAGGCACACAGTTAACCTTTTGATTGCCTCTTGATGTTAAACCCTTCCCAGCCAGTGTTGTTTAATACAGTGATCAGATTTAATACTGTACAGTGTCACTATTGAGGTGTCAGTTAGTGTACCTCCCAGCGAGGGTCTGTTAGCACCAGCTTGCTTGCCTCACTATCACAGTACCACTATAAGTCACTGATCATTGCCATTACCAGTATAGAATCATAGCTCGTAAATTCCATTAAATTTATGAAGAAATTAGATCTTTTTTTCATTGGATATGTTTTATAACAGAAATTAGATAATTTTTTTCAAAATGATTGTTTTTTTTGTTTATATAATAAAAAAATTAAAAACGCAGTGGTGATACAATACCTCCAAAAGAAAGCTCTATTTGTGTGGAAACAAAATTATAGAAACTTCATTTGAGCAAAGCGTTGCATGACTGAGCAATTTCAAGTTAAAATAGCACAGCGCTATGAAGGGGGTAAAATCTTCTGGAGGTCACTTAAGGGTCGGTTCAGATGAGCCTTCTTATTAGGTCTGCCTGTCAGTTTCACATGTGGATCTGAAGGGAAGATCAATGTTAAGCCCCATTCACACAAGCCATATATTGGTCAGGTCAACAGAAACCGGACAACCCTGTGTGTCCACCAGCCTGTCTGACAGAAGCCGGCTAAGCAGACATGCTGGAAAACCTGCATATGATCAATGCTGGCAGCCAATGGCAATGAGCAATGAGCAGTGTGATCTGGTGGGGGGGCCATCCCCCTGTCATAACACAATAGCTCAGCGGGGAGATCACTGTACTAACATCGGATAGTTATTACAGTGAGCTCCTCCCCAGTTTTTTTGGTTCATCCCAATGTGTTGAATGAAAAAAAAAAACTGATTGTACCAGACAGTCTTTGGGCAGGTGGATGTTAACATATACGTGCGCTAGTTTACATCTAACTACCGTTCAATCTGTCTGGTTTGCACCCTTTTATGATTTTTCAGACCTAAAACATGACAGTCAGAGGTAAAAGGATGTATACAGGTCAATTCACATATGCCTGTCCATAGCCCTAACATGTCTGTTAGGGCTACCGGCAACAGATCATCACCACTCTTGGACAATGTTCATTCAATTGTTTAATTGTATAGGAAAAAAACTAATCACAGACATGCCTCAAAACTATTTCCATTTAACATTCCAACCTTCTGGCTTTAAGAAACACCTAAAAAAAATAAAAAAGAAAGAAAACTGTAGTCAGCTGTAAATGTTTTTGCTGAACAAGTGGAGGAAAAAAATATGGAATCACTCAATTCTGAGAAAAATATGAAATCATGAAAAAAAACCACTACAGCACACCACTAGTACTTTGTTGCACCACCTCTGGCTTTTATAGCAGCTTGAATTCTCTGAGGCATGAATTTAACTATTGACAAACTATCCTTCATCAATTGGGCTCCAACTTTCTCTTATTGCAGTTGCCAGATCAGCTTTGCAGGTTGGAGCCTTGTCATGGACCATTTTCTTTCATTTCCACCATAGATTTTCAGTTGGATTGAGGTCCAGACTATTTGCAGGCCATGCCCATGACATTATATGTATTTCTTGAAGGAAAGTTTTTACGGCTCTTGCCCTATGGCAAGATGTATTAGCATCCTGAAAAATGATGTCATCATCACCAAACATCCTTTCAATTGATTCTTAGGTGATGTCTTACAGTTCGGTTACAGACATTGACTCCAGTTTCTGCTCATTTGTTTTGTTGTGCATTTTCTGTTTTCAAGGAATATTGTTTTAAGTTTTCTATCTTGACGCTTTGATGTCTTCCTTGGTCTGTCAGTGCGCTTCCCTTTTACAACCTTCCCATTTGATTTGTACTCCAGATTTTAGACACAACTGACTAGGAACAACCAACATCTTTTGCAACGCTCCATACTGATTTACCATAATGAGTTTTAGAATTCTCTCCTTTGTTTCAAAGGAGTGTTGGAGCTATGATTCATGTCAATCAGCTTGGTGCAACAGCTAACCAAGGTGTGCAAGCACTCTCAACTGCGGACTAATTAACAGATGTAATCTGATGCAGATGTTTGTTTTAGAACTGCAAAGTAAATGGGGATTCTATAATATTTTCCTCAGAAATGAGTGATTCCATATTTTTTTTTCTCTGCTTGATCTGCAAAAACAGTTGCAATTGACTAGTTTTCTTTTTTTATTTTTCTTTGTGTTTCTTAAATCCAGAAGGTTGGAATGTTAAATTAAAATAGTTTTGAGGCACATCTGTGATTAGTTTTTTTTTCTACACAAATAAACAATTGAACGAACATTTTCCAAGAGTGGTGATTCCACACCTTTTGCCAGGGGTTGTAGAACCGACAGATCACCATCCGACACCAAGATCTAAAAAAAGAAAAAAAAAGCTCCAGGGGGGGTTACTGAAATGTCAGCACTGTAAAACAAACAATTTGACAAATTTATGTCAGCAGTGGCAGTTTCCATATTTCTATCATGATAGGTCCCTTTGGAAGTGAACACTCAACGTTTTCCAAATTGGGCAAACTAACCCTTAACAGACCTCAAAACAACCAGTGTAACCTAATATGAACTAATTACAATCAATCTAGAGTAATGAAACTGTTTTCTTCTGTTCACAGCCCTGAATGGAGTTAAGGCATTTCTCACTACTGAGAATTGTAGACTGTAGCTGCTGGCAGGAATAATGTGGTAGCAGGGAATTTCCATTACTTAGAGCAGCATAGCTAAACTACATGTTTTTGGAAGGCAAAGTAACCGCAAGTGTGATTTCAGCAGCAAACATGTTGGCAGAGAGAGAGGAACAGCATATCATAGCACTGATGGGCTGGGAATGTTCAGGGGTGGCAGGCATTGGGTTCTGCTTCATAGAGACATCAGTCTAAAAGGTCTAAATTAGAACTGCCGGGAAAGGAATATTCTGCATGTGCTCTGAATATAGTGTACGGGAATGTTAATAAAGACACTGAAGTGCATAGAAATTTTCAAGGCTGCAGAGTAACTTGCTGTAATAAATTATGCAGCAATTTACAGAAAACATGGGGCCAATCACATCAGTCCCTGCCCCCTGGAGAATTAACAGTGTAATGTCCCAACTACAGGACTGCGGACACGCACACTAGGGATTGGGTGGAAGTCAAATAAATGCAGGAGGGGTGTAACTACTAATCATTCATGTGGCTCCATAACACCACCTGCACGTTTCAAAAATCATTGAATCACTTTGTGTTTATGCACCTTTGAACTTTTTATATATATATGTATGTATTTTTTTTTTATATATTTCTTTTTACTTACAATTTTGTCCATTTTTTATTTTTTGGACTTACTGCATAATATTATTCATAATTGAGTGGTTTTGAGGTTTTTCATAACATTATTTTTATATGTTCATATATATTTGGGAGTTTTTTTATGTTATAACACAGCACTTGTCACTGTTGTGGAGTTTTGATCCCTCAATAGGGATTCACTTATTATCACTTTGTTTTCAGTTTTAGCAATTTAAGCCACTGTGATTATTATTTTGTGAGTTATTTGGCCCCAATTTAAGGGATTTGTCATCTATTATTTATTTGTCTTTTCACATTATTTTTAGTTCCATTTGGACTTTTTTTGGTTTCACGGTTTCTGTTTACAACACCATGTTCAGTCACTTTTGGTTTTCACTTTAGATCCCTGAGTGGATCAGTTCACTTCACAGTAATATTCACGGTATACATTTTTAGTCACGTATTAATTATTATTGTATTCATGCACTAATAGATATTTATTAGGGTAAGCGCTGTACCAGTTTATTTCGAATTGTTTACATTTTTGGAATGCATTTACAAATATATGTAAAAATATATGTTAAAATTACTTTTTTATATGTTAAAAAAATTCTGAAGAATATATTTTAAAAAATATATTTAAAATTGTAGCATTTCAAATATATGGCAAATTCCATTTCAGTCTTTGCAGATTACTTCAAGCTGTGCAGTGGAATAACGTCCTTACAGGATGCCTTCAACTTACAAGCTGACCTCAACGCACTGTTTAATTGGGCAACTATGTGGCAAATGAGGTTTAATGTTGATAAATGTAAGGTTATGCACTTGAGGGCTAAGAATATGCATGCGTCATACATACTAGGGGGGGTACAACTGGGGGAGTCAATGGTGGAGAAGGATCTGGGAGTTCTTCTAGATTACAAGCTTAATAATGGCATGCAATGCCAAGCTGTGGTTTCTAAAGCAAACAAAATCCTCTTGTGTATTAAAAGAGGTATAAACTCCAGAGAGAGAGATATCATATTACCCCGGTACAAATCATTAGTAAGACCTCATCTGGAATATGCAGTTAAATTTTGGGCACCAATTCACAAAAAGAACATTGGGGAACTGGAGAAAGTACAGAGAAGGGCAACCAAACTGATATGAGGCATGGAGGTGCTCAGCTATGAGGAAAGATTAGAGGAACTGAATTGATTCTCTCTTGAGAAGAGGAGATTAAGGGGGGATATGATCAACATGTATAAATACATCAGTGGTTCATAAAGTGAACTCGATGTAGAGCTATTCACCCTGAGGTCCTAAACATACACAGTTTAGAAGATATTTAATTTAGTAGCGCCGCTAACATCACTGACACATGAGCACTGCCCACTCAATAGATGCCGTGGCTGTGACTACTGCACGCATGCATGGGAGTAACGTGATAGTGGCTCGGCCAGTCAAGCAGCCAAAGCCTGTTGGAAGCCCTGTCAGTGGTGACAGCACTCTGTTGGAGGGCGTAGTTTTGAGGCTAGTCTTTCATACTGTGCTAGTATGCATACCAGCACATTATGCTCTTAACCTGCAGGGTGAAGTTTTTTCTTTTTTGCTGCTTACTACCGCTTTAAGAGACACTTTTTATAGCCTCAGATGGACTAGACTTAGGCATATAGGGTTAATATGAGTGCTGCCTGGGCTGTAGAAGAAGCTCAGAATGCAATAAATCTTCTCCCAGATGGAGAGCAGGATCGGGTTGTAATGCTAACCCACGGGTTGCAACGAAGGGAGCTGGCATCAGTGCACCATTCAGAGGTATAAGAGCATTATCGTAGAGAAGAAAAGGCACAGCTCACCAACCTAAGGATCAGTGTGTGGATGAATGTGGCCTCCACCCTGACATGTTTCGCCCTGCTCTCTGGGGCTTGGTCACAAAGGTCAAGAGCTCTACCAGTGCTGCTTGACAAACAGAGGAAGAAAGAGAGATCTGTGACTAGTAACAACCCTAAAGACTCCTCTTGTGCCTGCAATGTCAGCTCTTCTGCTCCTGAAACTATACAGGGGATCCAGTTCAGTGTCTACTGCAACCCCAAAATGATACAACACTGGATCTGAGCCATCTTTAAATGCACATAGATTGTCTATGTTTTTAAAGTGACTTAACATCCTCCTATCCCTCATAACAGCAATATGGGCTCCCACAGCTATAGTTACACCCCTGCCAGTATGTCCTTAGTCAGCTATTACAGCCATGAGCCTGTTTTCAGCTTTTAACTGTGCCACTGTCATAGATATGGTGGTGGCAGTAAAAGAGTTAAAAGAAATCTCCTTTCTTCTAAAAATGCTGGTTGTCTGGCTGTCAACATATTCTTTAAATATATATTTTTTTTAATTCTACCTTTATCATCTTTTAGTGGTCCCATTGTGTAGCTCTAATAAAATCCCTATGTTCTACACCCCTGCCGCTCCACAAGGAAACACAACTTTTTCACAACTGCTTTTGAAGTAAACAACATGCAATAATAAAATGGACCTTAGATCATATTCAACAAAAATGGCTGAGCTACTTACCAATTCCATGAATACTGAGCACTAATTATTACAAATGTATTCACTTCTACAGGTCATAGACAGCAAGGCCAGGAAAATAAAACTTCTCATTCCCATTATTACAGACAACTAACTGAGCCTTTGTTTAGCTTCTATTAACATTTTAACAGCTCTAGTCCCATAGGCCGTAGAAAAACACACTGCAATGCAGGATCAAGGCTTTTCCTGAATTTTAATACAACAAAGTCTTTTTGTGTTTAGAATCATGTACTTGGTTACCTTTGGAAAGCATTTCAATGTTATATATAGGATTTCCTTTTTTGTTTGTATTGCTACTGCTAGCAAGTTACAGCAAGATGTTACTTTAATAAAACTATCCTGTCTGGCATTTCAGGATTATTAAAAGTCGGTATGAAATATAAAGAAGTTATTGTTGAAGTCAATACAAAATCAGCCAATATGTATTTCTCCACAGGACTTAAAAGTGATTGTACCCTCACCTCATAACACAACCCATTCAGTTTAAAACAAGAAATGAAAGACAAAACATTTCTGTAAGGATAAACAAAAAGCATTATAAATCCCCCCCCCCTTTTTTTTTTCAAAAGTGACCACATACCCTCTTTTCTCAGCTGCATAAGAGCTGTGGGAGGTGAAACAGCAACACACTAATCTTCCCAGTGAAAGGCTGTGCAGGGGGGTGTCAGGACAAGTCTAATCGTTAAAGGAGAGCAGAGGTCCCAGCACAGCTAGAGAACTGACCACACTGTGCTCTCCTGCTTAGTGTAGTCAGTTTTTAATAGGAAAGCAGAGAGGCTGGCAAGAACACCAGGGATTTCACACAAAGAAAGCAATACAATAAGAACAGGATACCTGGTACAGCAGGCTAATGTCAGGAATATAAAATGTTGGGGTTACATATTCTAAGGTAAATTATTCATTAAATTAAGTTGATTTAAACAAGCCTTCCGCAAAAAACAAAACAAAAAAAAAAAGTTACATTCACTACTTTTATCAATAAAGCAGTAGTGTGTTTGGAAATGTGTTAGGATGTCATTCCGAATGCATTGCTGCACATTGTGGTACCAATGTGTTACAGTTATGCAACTGTATGAATCTGGTCTAAATATATTTTTAAACATAACCAACTGTCTTAAAATGAGCCTCCTGTGACAACATCTCAGACTAGGGGAGGTAGGGGCAGAACTCTTGTCCAAATTGCAAATTGTAGTGGGCTAGTGCCAAGGCTGTATTGCTTAACCTCAGTAGAGATAGGGGAGGTTGCTGATCCAGCTATGTTGACGGGCAGGGGTGACCAGATTTCAAGAGCGGCTAAGTGATGTTACAAACATTATGGCTGGTTAAGGTTGTTCTCAATGTATTTATTGTGAATTCTTTTAGATTTTAAACTCTCACGAGCAGGGCCCTCCTTTTTTATTGAATTGTATGACTGTACTGTCTCCCTTACATTGCAATGCACTGAACAAACTGTAGGCACTATATTCACTACTGTGCAAAAGATTAAGGGTGTAAAAAAATGCTGTAAATTAAGAATGCTTTCAGAAATAGAAGTGGTAATAGATTATTTTTATCAATTAACAAAATGGAAAGTAAATGAACAGAAGAGAAAAGCAAAACCAATATTTATGTGACCACCCTTTGCAAGTTTGCCTAGAAGAATTTATGCAGTTTTGAAGGCACCCTGTTTCTGAAGGAACTCAGCAGGTAGGTTGTTGCAAACATTTTGGAGAACCACAGATCTTCTGTGGATGTTGGCTGCTTCAGATCCTTCCATCTCTTCATGTAATCCCAGACAGACTCGATTTTGATATCAGGGCTCTGTGGAGGTCAGACCATCGATTTCAGGAGTCCTTGTTCTTTTTTATGATCAAGATACTGTAGTTCTTATTGATATTGGCTGAAAATTTGGGGTTGTTGTTCCGCTGCAGAATACATTTGGGGCCAATTACACGCCTCCCTGATGGTATGGTATGGCATGATGAATAAATATCCGCCTGTATTGATCCTGACCAAATCCCCAACTCAGTTTGCAGAAATTCAACCCCAAACCTGCAAAGAACCTCCACCATACTTCACTTTTGCCTGCAGACACTCATTATAGTACCACTTTCCAGCCCTTCCTGAAACTGCCTCCTGCTAAAGCCAAATATTTAAAATTTTGACTAATTAGTCCAGAGAGTCTGCTGCCACATTCCAACACCCCAGCTCCTATGTTTACATGCATAGATGCTTAGCCACGTTAGAGGTATACCTTTTTGGCTGTAATTCTGGCATGAAGACCACATACGGACAGACTTCTCTGGACAATAGATGAGCGTACCTGGATCCTACTGGTTTCCACACGTTCTGTGATGATGGCACTGCTGGACAACTTCCAGTGTCAAATGGAAGTATACATGATGTGTCTTTCACCTGCTTTATTACGTTTGCTTTGCTGACCACTGCATCTATGGTCCTCAATATTGCCTGATTCTTTGGGGTTTCCAGATGTGCTGTTCAAGCTCTTTTTGAAGAAGCACAGTCTGCTTTGAAATCTTTGCCTGGTAGAGACCTTGCTGATGCAGTAACATTACCTTGTGTTTTGTTGCTGTGCTCTTGCCATGTTGTATGACCTGTGACATGAAACTGTCTTCCATAACTTCACCTTAGTAGCAGAGTTTGGCTGTTCCTCACCCAGTTTTAAGCCTCCTACACAACTTTTTCTGTTTCAGTTAATGGCTGTGTTTCAATCTGCATCTGAAATTGATGATCATTAGCACCTGCTTGATACAACTGGTTAATCATAAACCTGATTATAATCCTACAAAATCCCTGTAAGTGTAAGAATTGATGCTGGTTTGAAGGGCAGTCACACCAAATATTGATTTGATTTAGATTTTTCTTCTGTTTGTTGACTTTGCATTTTGTAAATTGATAAAAATAAACAATTGATATATATTTTTCTGGTTCAATAGTTTTGATTGTTGCAGTAGAAAAATATAGCACAGATCACCCACACAGGGAAGCTTGATGAAAGTCCAATCAAACATGCATGGATGGAAAAAATGTGCAACAAACATTTTAAAAAGCATAAAAGCCAAGAGACAACCACACGGGAGAAGCTGTTGGTCTACATATATTTCCTGGGCACGTGGGCCTGGGTGTAGACTCTGTAAGCAGAACAGAGGTAAAGGGTGAAGAAGAAAAGGTCAAACCAACAGGCGGTCCTAGGAAGGAAGGAAATGGGAATAGAAAAATGGGAAGGAAAAGGGAAATGGTAGGGGGATGGGAGGGGGTAAGTTCTGCAGGCTAGGGTGGTTAACAGCATTCAAGGAAGAATAGATCGAGGAAATGGTGCCCAAAGCCCCAGGGGAATGTTGGCAGATATGTTCAAAAGCCGTAGTTTGGTGTGGGAAGGTAGAGTTATGTCTTAGGGAGGTCACCCAATGTCGAAGCTGTATAGAATGAAAAAATTCCGCCATTGGGGCAGCATGGGTCTCCTGGCTGGAGAAAGAAAAGCATTTGAAGTGAGGAAGTTGCAGACCTGTGTGAAGCCATGAGAGGACCATCACATAAATGCTCTAGGCTAATCTAGGCCTGGGGGGAAAAAGGGGGTTATTGAAAAGAGGAAGGAGAGGCAGAAACGGGGACATAAGATTACCTGAGTAACGAATGGAGTCCCAGATGTGCAGGCTGTGAAGCATTATAGGGCAAAGTGGAGAAGAACGAAGTCTATAGGAGAGAAAAAGGAGCGCTATTGGGAGCTCCAGCAATACCCAGAAAGGAACATCTGTGGGTGTACAGGGTATGGCATGAAACTCTGGGGCCCTTATAGGCCCATATGAAAGAGAAGAGTCTGTACTGTATCGGGTGTACAGTGCATCCAGAAAGTATTCACAGCGCTTAACTGTTGCCACATTTTATGTTATAGCCTCATTCCAAAATGGATTAAATTGATTTTTTTCATCAACATTCTACAAACAATATCCCATAATAACGTGAAAGAAGTTCGCTTTGAAATCTTTGCAATTTATTAAAAAATAAATGAAAAAAAAAAAAAAAAACACGTGTACAAAAGTATTCACAGCCTTTGCCATGACACTCAAAATTGAGCTCTGGTGCATCCTGTTCCCACTGATCATCCTTGAGATGTTTCCACAACTTGGAGTCCACTGTGGGAAATTCAGTTGAATGGACATGATTAGGAAAGGCATAAACCTGTCTATACAGTATAAGGTTCCACAGTTAACAGTGAATGTCAGAGCACAAACCAAGCCATGATGTCCAAGGAATTGTCCATAGACCTCCGAGACAGGATTGTATCAAGGCACAGATCTGGGGAAGGGCATAGAAAAATTTGTGCAGCATTGAAAGTCTCAATGAGCACAGTGGCCTCCATCATCTGTAAATGGAAGAAGTTTGGAACTACCAGGAATCTTCCTAGAGCAGGCCACCCGGTCAAAATGAGTGATCAAGGGAGAAGGGCCTTAGCCAGGGAGGTAACCAAGCACCTGATGGTCACTCTACCATACAGGCCTGTACGGTAGAGTGGCCAGACGGAAGCCACTTTTCCGTAAAAGGCAAATGGCAGCCTGCCTGAAGTTTGCCAAAAGGTACCTGAGGGACTCTCAAGACCATGAGAAACAAAACTCTCTGGTCTGATGAAACAAAGATTGAACTCTTGGGCCTGAATGCCAAGCGTCCTGTCTGCAGGAAAGCAGGCACCGCTCACCACCTGGCCAATACCATCCCTACAGTGAAGCAAGGTGTTGGCAGCATCATGCTGTGGGGATGTTTTTCAGCGGCAGGAACTGGAAGACTAGTCAGGATCGAAGGAAAGATGAATGCAGCAATGTACAGACATCCTTGATGAAAACCTGTTCCAGAGCACTCTGGATCTTAGACTAGGGCAGCGGTTCATCTTTCAACAGGAACACGACCCTAAGCACACAGCCCACATAACAAAGGTGTGGCTATGGGCCAACTCTGTGAATTATTATTATACAGTATTTATATAGTGCCAACTGTTCGCTCAGCGCTGTACATTACAATGGGAGACAATACATGAGACGGTACAATAACAATACAATGCGATACACGAGGGGTTCGAGGGCCCTGCTCCTTGGAGCTTACAATCTAGGAGGGAGGGGATAGTGGTATGGGAGGAAAAGCTGTGGGGGATGGAGTGGTAGGAAGAGTGGAGATCGGCAATTAGCAGAGGGCGGGGTAGGCTTCCCTGAAGAGGTGGGTTTTCAGGGTGCGCCTAAAGGAGAGGAGAGTAGGTGATAGTCTGATGGACTGGGGGAGTGAGTTCCAGAGGATGGGTGATGACCTGGAGAAGTCCTGGAGGCGGGCATGGGAGGAGGACACCAGGGAACTAGAGAGAAGGAGGTCTTGTGAGGAGTGGAGAGTGCGTTTTGGGTGGTATTTGGATATTAGGTCAGTGATCTAGTTTGGGGCAGACTTATGGACAGCTTTGTACGTGCATGTCCTGGAGTGGCCCAGCCAGAGCCCAGACTTGAACCCGATTGAACATCTCTGGAAAGATCTGAAAATGGCTGTGCACCGACGCTCCCCATCCAACCTGATGGAGCTTGAGCGGTACTGCAAAGAAGAATGGGAGAAATTGACCAAAAATAGGTGTGCCAAGCTTGTAGCATCATAATCAAAATAACTTAAGGCTGTAATTGGTGCTAAAGGTGCTTCAAAAAAGTATTGCGCAAAGGTTGTGAATACTTATGTACGTGTGTTTTTTTTTCGTTTTTTATTTTTAATAAATTGCAGATTTCAAAACAAACTTCTTTCACATTGTCATTATGGGGTATTGTTTGTAGACTGTTGAGGGGAAAAATAAATTTAATCCATTTTGGAATAAGGCTGTAACATAAATTGTGGCAAAAGTGAAGCGCTGTAAATACTTTCTGTATGCACTGTGGATAGAAGGAGGGTACTCGCACAGGAAAGGTTCTGAAATAATATTTTGGGGAGTATGGTCATTTTGACTGCGTTGATGCGCCCAATCCAGGACAAGGAAGAGAACTGCCAGAGTGGTAATATGTCTCAGAAGTGGATAATAGTTGGTTGCTCTTTAGCAGCGGAACTGGACCTCCTAGCTACTGAACAAGTGGAGAAGGCCCTTAGATGGGCCATTTTACACCAGTGCTAACAAGTCAGGTACAATGTTATCTAGGAAGTTAAATGCAGTGAACTGCTTCCACAAATTGATCTGCCTCCGCTCTGCCCAAGGAGACTTAACATCAGTGACTTAAACCCTTGTATGTTATGAGAATAGATGTTCAGAGGTCTGCTAGCCATAACGACAGGGGATGGAATAGCTGTGATGGCTTATAGACAGAGGCAAGATGGCCCGGGTAGAAGAGTACCATAGGTTGGCTTGTGACCAAAGCCTGCAGGATTGGGAGGGAGGGCAAGAGAGGGGGAGGAAGGGAGGAAGGACCAGAGAAAGAAAGACCGAAGAAGAGGGAAAAGAAAACAGGAACTGAAGAAGGATGCAAAGACATAAATCAGTTGCCACTCCAAGAGTGGACCACATCCACAATAAAGGATGTCAGTTGTGGGGAACTCCCAATGCCAGACACATGGCTTGGGTAACAAATAGAGTGAACCTGGAGGGTATAGTAGGGGACCCTGGAGGCGAAGGAGGGAAAGGACAATAGAGCCCGAATGTGAACTGTACACACAGGCGGCCGGCCCAAAAGAGGTCCACTGCGGCCGGCCCCCCTCTGCACCAGGTGGGAGGTACCAGCAAAAAACAGCTGTAGCAAACTTAGGTAAAAGGGCCCACAGATACCGGCTTTGTCTAACAAAAATGGAGGTGCCTTGAAGTAAATGAAGTATATAATCTGCCATTTGTAGTAAAATTGCTTGTGTTGTCAAAAATGAGCAGCGATACAGACAAAGAGGAAGAGAACTCAATATATAGGGTGACTTGCATAATGTCATATGCAAGTTTATATTTTGTCATACACTTCTGACATCCTTTGTTTCAGCAGCATTAAATTACCTAAAGCTATAGGTTTCTCCCAGTCCAGCAATTTACTGGTCTGTGAAAGTTTGCAGATCCTTAACTAGCAGCAGGTTGGTCAACAGCACTCCATGTTCTCAGTAAGGCTCCATGCACACTGGACGTTTTACTAACGCTGGTAACTTTAGCTGTGTAAAGTCACGTTAAAAACGTGCGTTTTTCATCAGTTTTCAGTAATTTTGTATTAGCATTTAGCCGCGTTTTTGTTTTTTAGAGATTTTTTTGGTCAAAAAAAGTCCAAAAACGCTGGTTTGCCACGATTTACCACGTTTTGCAGTGTTAGAGCATTTTTACAGCTAAAACTCCTCTAGAAGCTCACTAGTTATGTTTTTTTTCCAGTCAAAATCGTTGATTACAGTCTGTGTGTGCATGGACACATAGGATAACATGCTGGGGAGTTTACTGGCTGCAGAAAAAAACCCGTCAAAAGCCATAAACAGCATCTGTAAAAATGTCCAGTGTGCATGAGGACTAAAGCTAGTGAAGGCCTCTGAATAGCCAGAAATCAAAATATGCCAGCTGCAGGCTTCCCGCCTACAACTTTTTCAGTTTTCCTTCAGCAAGAATAATCACCTTAAAAACAAGCATGCCAATGCTTGTAGTACTCAGGATTTCAATCTCAAAACTAAACCTTAACTAGATGACATTGCATTTCCTATTCACTGTGCATCGTGACCAATCGCCATGCTTTTTTTTTACCTTTTTCATAAAATACAGTTTTAATTTTTTTCCATCTTTTGTGCTTTTCAGTGCTGATGATCTGTAGGCTCGAGACACTTTTTGTCTAAATGTACTGGCTCTGGGTCAACTTCACATCATTATTCAGCACTGGCTTCTTGTGAATGACAACAGTGGAACATAGCTGTGTAATCAGGAGCCAACTATCACCTCATAACAGGAAGTGCCTGAACAAGGAAATTCCTGGTAGGATAAAAACACTATTGTAATGAAATCTATATCATTTATAGCAAGAAGAAAGATGTAAAAAGAATTCCCCTTGCAAAGAAGACAGGTGAAGCTTACCTTTCCCACTTCCCATGCACCTGAATATCTGAAGAATCTTAAAAATGTGCAACTTCCTGGAGTATTGGATTCCTGGTTCTCCACCTACACTCCACCTACTGTGTCCCATTGGGTGCAGTCAGGGACCAGGACTCAAATATTCCTGGAAGCAGAAGATTCTTCCGGCATGGATTTTGCTTCAGTACAGGACGTTTGGTTACATAGGAGGATGTGGAAGTATGTACTTACATAATTGCAGGGGACACTTTGTTTAGCCACAAAAAATGAAAAATTGTATCATATACTTTCCATAATTTACCTTTCCCAGTGCCAATCCATGGCAACATACGCGAAGTAGTATGCTGCCATGTTGGTGCCAGGAACACAGGAAGTAACAAATGCAGTAATTTTTAATATTCTGGAGCCAATCCATATGCTGCCATGTTGGAGCCAGGAAAGGTGCATTTGAAAAAAAGATTGATATTAAACTAGATTCATCTACAGCTAAAGTAGAAATATTTTTAATAACACATTTTGCACTTGTTATGGCCTGTGGGGAAAAACAAAATCACATACATTTTATTTTGATTATTAAATGTAAGTAATCCAACTTCAACATTTTCTATATGTATTTTTTTATTTAAAAATTAAATATCTGAATGTGATGGAAAAGAGTCAATGAATGAAAACAGACTTCAGCCTAAAAATGCTACCAGTTGAAGGCACTGTTTGATTTCCATACTTCTGGAGCTAAATTCACAATATTCATGTGATCTTGTTTAAACTAGCCAAAAGGGGTGAACACCAGGGCCCACGTTCCCAGAAAATACTGAGTTTACCCATATTTAGCCCTTCATATTATCTAGAATTTTAACAAAGGATTAAACAATTAGAAGGAACAAAAAAAAAAGAAAATCAAAATATTGATTTCAAGAATATCCACCAACCTAAGTAGAAACAAGTGTCAACATTAGACACTCCCATAAATCCAATGCACTGGCTATGTGGTTCCAGTGACATGTCCAGCCCAAAATTACTGTGTTAAACAAGTTATGTTTATAGTTTGGGCTGTGTGGCATTAATATGTACCAAATGTCTACAGGCAGCCATATTGTGACAAAGCAATCACTATGAATAAGCATAAGTGACTTCTTTAGCCAAGCAATGTTCGTATGACTTGTATGTATTAAAGAAAATTTGGGCTTATTAAATAAGGCAAACAGCAATGTACAAAGTGTAGTAACCCATAACAACCAATCACTTTTCATTGTTCTGACTACTTCCAATAAAAATACATTTGGTTGGGTCCACTATTTCTGCACTTTGTAAACCACATCTTTATAAACTATGCCCAAATGCACAGCAGTGTGCACAGGTGGAGCTAATTTACTAAGATAGAAAAGAAAACAGATCTCCTCCCACATCATAGTAATGAATTCAACAATATAAAATCGTCAAGTATAAATTACGCTGCAAATGAAACAATAAAAAACAAAACAAAGCAGAATACATTTTGTATTCATTATCTTCTGATGCTAGAAAGGCTACATTGATTTGTATAGAATCACACATCAGTCAGTATTGGAGATGAATGTATTGTTGATGAAAATTATAATGGGCAGTTGCCTTCTCAGAACACTGCTTTATAACATGTAGCACAAGAAAACGTGCTTAAGATGCACTCTAACATAGAGCACAGAAGAATCTCAACACCAAGCTGTACGACTCAATGCGTTTCCTCCACAGTGGAAAAGTGCAATCGTTAAAATGTTGTGGCTTTATAGCAAAGCTGTCACTAAAGTAATAAGATCACCAAATATCCTGGCTTTATAGAGTGTACTGGTGGAATGAAACCATTTGTAGTGTTAATCCATATGTGTCATGGCCAGTGCCAGTTGAGGTTAAGATTCATTTCACACAGTTTTTACATCCAGGCTTAAGCCAGTCTCTTGGGATCCTCCAAGATAGCCAAGCACATAAGTTTTCTTTGTAAGAAATACATTGGCACATTTCTTTTTTTGACACAGTGAAGGTTAACACCTGACATGGCACCTTAATGAAATGTCCTTTATGATAAATGTCAGACCTGAAGGTGAAGAGATGACAAAGTCCACTTGTGAGTTTAAAGTAAAAATGTTCTTGGAGGAGAGAAGTGCTAGAAATTTCAGCTTGTGGTCCACACATGTCATTTCTCCTCTGAACAGTTATTCACAATAATTGAATTATTGTAAAAAAAACAAATACCAGCAAGTTGCTCCAATGAGAACATTGGTGCTAAAGTATACATGCACCATCACAAAGTGTAGATAGGCATTTTGTGAACTGAGCTAATGTTCATTAAACAGGTTCCCAATAAAGATTTTGAAGCAGGTGAATTCTGCATATTAACCACATTGAAGCCTCAAGAACAGAAGCCCTGATCCAAGGTGAAGGAGGCTCCAAATATCCAAAGATTAGCAAACTGTCCGCTGCTCACTTTGGTGTAAGGCAGGTGTGTTGCATACATGTTCCCTACTCTGCCAATCCATTGATTAGAGGATGCATGCTATAAAGCTCCCATCACCACTCACACAGTCACGCATGAGTATGAAACCCTGCATACAGGAACTGCAAACAACAGGACTAGGAACTGTTCAGAGGATCAGTATCATGTGATAGAGTGTCACCTACACAGACATGAACTCATCTCCTCCTTCTGTTTTTGAGTATTATTATTATACAGGATTTATATAGCGCCAACGGTTTCCTCAGCGCTTTACATTATACTGTGTCAGTTCACAATATGACTGTCTCCAATAAGTGCAGGTAACAATGAAATCATTTGTATACATGTCCAATAGCAGCTGTGGCTCTGTGAGCTCCTCCACTCTCCCAGAGAAAGGCATGTAGCGAGTGCTAGGAGCTTTGGATTAAACGTCTGTAATGGGGCATAACTTCATGCTCTGGTAAGTGAAGAGCAAACTCCAAGGCAACCAGGACAGGAAATTCAAATGCCATCAACTCACGTCTGTTCAAACGAAACTTCTCTTCCAGTTTCTAAGGAGAAAATCAAACAGCAGTTATTGTATGTTAAAGACATGCAATAATAAATGTTTTGATAATTAAAAGAAGCAAAAAACAAAAACAAAAAAAAAAAGAAGGGTATTTAGGAGAGGATATACATCAGAATCCTGTGATGGCTATCCCTGATTCATCAAGTTGGAATAACAACTTCCCATGCACAATCTGTAGACTAAAGTTCCTCAGCATGATGCCCCATACTTAGAGAATGTTAATCTATGTTCACGGCTCCCGGACTCCACTAAGGGATTAGGAAGGTAAAATTATTTAAACAAGCATTTTGGTCAGAGTATTTATCACATTAATGGACACATTCTGATGCTACTAAATTTGGTCTGAGCATCCATGCATAAATAACCCCTGGTCACGAACGGATTAAGATACATTTAAGTGTGCATACAGTAAGCTACAGTGGTCTCCGGTCTATATTATTGCAAGGCATTTCCATATACCTTCACTGCTTGTTAGCACACATTAAATTGAATCAATTTGGCTAAGCAGGGGTAATTGGGCACTCAGGCATACAGCATTGTCACATGAGGATGGAGAGAGTTCTCAAGTCTGTGTAAACTTGGATTTGAGCGGACATGGGGCTTTGTTTGCTACTTCCACTGGATGAGTTAAGGCACATGAGGCAAATCACTCCTGCAGCTGCGGCACCTCTTTGTCTCCGCCCCCACCTTGACTCAGCAGTTGGCAGCAGAGAGGAGGACAGAACACCTCTGCAAGATCCTGTGCTTTTCCATGCAGAAGCTCATTTCCCCCCCACCCCCCCGTCTTAGCAGTCGGCAGCAGATAGGAGGACAGAACTCCTACATATCCTATGCCTCTCTGTGCAGCCGCAGCCCCCCCTCATCTCGGCCTTGCCTGGTCTCAGCTGACTCTGGCAGCTGACTACAGCCCTCCTCTGGTCCTCATCCAGACCCTGCACTTTCTGCTTCTGAGCTCTGCCCCCAGCTTCTTCTTGGCAGAAGCACAAAGTAATGGGGGTGCAGTGTAATATAAAAGGAAGGTGGGGGGCTCTTGACATTTAATGTAAGGAGGAGGAAGAGGTGGGGTGCTCTGGACATCTAGTATTACAGATACAACGGCCCTTTAAAGACCAACATAATGCTGATGCGGACCGCAATGAAACGGAGTTCAACAGCCCTGAGTTAAGGGAAGAGAAGTATAAACAGCTGAGGAAGGGGTGGTTATTTGAACCCGTAGCATTGTTCTGCAGGGGCAAATCTCATGTTCATATTAAGTGCTATTACAGATATGAATCTGTGATTTTATCTTTTCACAACTGCAAGGCTCCAAAGGGGATAAGATAAAAGTACAGGCAATTTAGAAAAACTATCAAAGAAAGCTTTAATAAAATATGAGTTTTCACTATGCAATCATGATAAAATAACAATCATAATAGTAATATGTGACAAACTCTAATGAGCCACACTAAGTGGTGGATTTCTAGACATTCACTGCACACTTGCTAAGCTGACACTGCTCTAATTTTAAAGCATGTTTGTACCATTTGCCAAGATCTGTACTTCTATAATAGAAGGAGCTTACAAAAACATTTCCCTAGTGATAACCTGGTGAATGTAACATTTGTCTGGCTATCGCATCATTTCAATGTGGATGCTGCTAGTTTCTTATTGGTGTGGGAGGCTCTTCAACCATGGTTCATTGTTGACTCAGAAATAATGATCTACTGTCTTTCCATACTGTGGATAGAAGTAGTGAGATGTTTCTTGGTAGAGGTCAGATAGCTTTACCCGTATTATACTCAAACAGCAATGCTTCTTCAGAACTTTTCCTTTTAATGACCTATGCAATGAAGAGGTAATGCAGAGGTTTTGGCTCCCAGCTTCCCAGTGATGCAGGACCTTTCAGAAATGTTTCTAAGAGAATCTTAATCTTCTGGTAACCATGAATGGTGCATGCCCTGTGTTGGTGCAAACTTGGTATAAATTATGCCAAGGAGGTTCTCAGACAGAAGCACAACTTCAGAAAAGGGTCTTTTACTTGCTAGGGGGACACCATAGACTGAACTCAAATTGAGATTGCACCACCATACCAGAGAGAAAAAGAAAAATCACATATTGTGTATTGATTTTTGATGGTGGCTGGCCACACATGATCGGGCTGCTGAGTGTTCTAAAAAAAGATCCTTCCAAATGTGCATTTTTTTGGTCTTTCAGGTGACAGGTGTCTCGGGTGGAAAACAACAGAGAAAGGAAGAACAAGAAGACCCATCACTTGATTCCTCAGCTTCCAAAAGACTTGGCCAGACTTGGTCAAAATGTTGGTAAAAGGTCCACAGAAAAAATACATTCCCCTACTCAGGCAACAGTATGCATATTTGCTAACAATTTGGCCACCAAAGACATCAAAACAAAATATATTTTTGTTTGGACTGGCATTCTCTAAAGTGTAATTAAAACCAAAACATTTTTTGGCTAGTGTGAGGAAAGGCAAGTACCTCTGTAAGGCTATTACCGCAGTCTACATCCCCACTAATAAGATTTCCCTGCATTTCTGGTAAACAGAGATACAACAAAAATAACTAGAATCTCTTTAAAATAAAGGACAATCCCACCTTTGTCACTGCAATAGGTGTCAGTATGCATTCAGGGCCACTCTCCCGCACCTGCACACCTGTCAAATTAGGACCTGCAGCTGTGTTCATAGAGACACTACATCACCATAGAGTAACAAGCAGCTCCAGCTGCACAAACCACTCGTTCACATTGTTTGGGCCAGAGAACCCATGTGAATGAGCCCTTAATTTTTAAAAATTTTTTAAACATTTTTAATTTTTTTAAAATAATTGATTGCAATGTTTTTGATTTTTTTTTTTCACATTTGTGGGGGGGGGGGGGGGGGGTGGACGGTATCAGTATGGTAGTGGATGGTGTCAGTCAAAGCAGAAGATGGTATCACAGTAGGGCAGTGGATATTGTTGCAATTGTACATACAAATATGGATGTGAACATCCATTTTGCTAAAGGTCCTCCATCTTGTGTCATCCTCATTCCAGATTAGCCCCCCTTCCTTCTTGTTGAATGGCCCGTGGGCCTTGTGTGCTGAGTTCAGGAGTGCACAGGGCACAGCTGGATATCTTTCATGGTTGTAAACCCAATTAGCTGGTTTCAGGGTGTCTGGTAGACTCTTGCTCTGAAGCTGATCATAAAGCTATAAACCCGTCAGTCACTGGACTTCAAAAGCATTCTGAAATAGCAGTAAAACCTGCATCCCATGTGAAACCACTTTTTCATACAATTTCTCGTAGGAAATACATACAATAAAACAAGACATATATTCAGAGAGGTAATTTTAATACAAGTCACCTGATACCTTACACCCCTAGACTACGTCTACCCTAGAGCAGAAAGCGATATATCTCCTTAACCGTCACAGCCAGATATGTCATATGTGATGTCTGGACGTTCAGAATATTGTTCTGCATATTATCCTGCCAGTGGATAGGATGCTACATGTACCTATGGAAGGTTATTGACCCTGGTATAACTTGGGAGGGATTTTGGTTCTAGCCTGGGTCTCCGCCTAAACCCCCCCCTCCCCAAATGAGGCGACTGGCCCTTGGCTTCAGTAGACACCCCCTGCTGGATAACTACAAAATAGGCTGTCAGGCCTGGAGACGTAAGATGAAGAGATCTCCCTTTTAACATCAGGAACCAACTTTGGGAGAAAAGGCACCCTTTTGTTCGGACACTTGAACGCTGCTTAAACCAGGATTTCTGCAAGTATTCTACCTCTCTAAACTTCTTTCTGTTATATATATATATATATATATATATATATTATATATACACACACACTACATCTTTTTCTGTAAATATTTTTATTGCACCATTTTGACCTATTTAGTAATAAATCCTATTATCTGAAAAGTGTTGAACTGTTTCTAAAGCTCTTTAATGCAAACTAAGAATCCCTGTCTCTGAAGAGTGCTACTGTGTGTTTTTAAACTTCTGCATACATCTGCCTGCGGTGACAGTGTGTATACAGACACTTATTCAGACATCATAGTGTTACTGCTAAGATTGGTGAGTTTCCTCCTTCTCTGTACAAAAAGGCGGTGGTGGCAGCGTGAAGGGTTAATTGCGTAATTACCTTGACCCAGTAACATTCGCTCTCAGGCTGCGGCATAGATTGTGGTCCAGTGAGCTGGAAAATCTTTGTGCAGGGTGCAGCTGAGCGTGGCATTGTTACGCACGTGACAGCGCAGTTTTAGATTGGCTAGTCCTTCGGTCACAAGTCGGTGAGAAGAAAGGGCTGGGGGTCTGACGCCGCGCCCGTCACAGATAGTGTCACTAGTTTATTATTTTATTCTTTATTACTTTTTTCAATTTATGTTTTAATATTTTTGTACAATTTTATTTTTTACATTTTTTTTTTTTTTAACTGCCCTGTTGTGGGGGTGATGGGCTTTGGTGAAATATTAGGGGTCTAAATAGACCCCTGAAGTCCCACGTTTGAGACAGAGAAAGGGACTGAAGAAGCCCATTCCCCAGTATTTTTTTCTGTAGCCTCAACTGCACTGCAGAATGAATGAACAGGAGACAGAGGCTGTTTTACTGTTTATTATGCTTCAGTTATGAATGAACACAGTGAGTGATCTGTACCAATCACTCACTGAGTTCATTCAGAAAAGGAAGGGGCTGACAAATGACATATTTACTGGCCACTTGCCTGCTCTCCATCCTGAAGAGAGGAGGGAAGCCAGCAGCACTATGGGGAGGGGGCATGGGGAACAGCAGCTGGGGGAATTGGACAGTGGACAGGAGGAGGTGATAGGTGCGGTGGTGGGTCAATTAGAGGAACTGATCTCCTCTCTGTACAGCAGCTGAAGGCAGCAGCAGAGAGAGGAAACTAAGCTGGCTTTCAGCTGCTGTACAAACAACCACACAGGGGATTGCTTCCTCTAACTGCCTTCCCGCCATATCCTCCACCCCCTCCTGTCCACAGCTGTGGGAGATTTCTGTGCATTTTGGATGAGTTCACCTGCGGGGTGGTTCGGAAAACTGCAGCAGTCTTGCAGTTTTCCACACTGCTCTGCTTCATAGGTGACAGCTGCAGGGAAGTGTGAATGTGGCACACGGTAAACCATTGCTTTCTCTGTGTCCTTGCAGAGAGTTGAGTTTTTCTTCTACAGAAGAATGCAGCTCTTTGCTATAGTGTGAACGGGCCCTTAGGGAAGATGGCCTATGAAATCTGACTGAGGTTATAATTCTTCCTTACTCTTCCCAATGCAAATGTTTTTCCCCATTTCTTGCAAGTCACATTTCCACATCATTTACATGTGTATGCTCCTCTGAAGGTAGCAGGAGGTTCTACAGAATATCACTTGGTGAACAGTAAAGTATGAATTGGAGCTTATAACTGCCTTGAATTTCTGTGTATAATATATTTGTATGTTATTGTACCAAGTGGTTTATCTAAATAATTGTATTCTGGTGGCACTGTGGCAATAAGGCCCATGTACTTACATCAATGAGGTGTTTGACTTCATGTTTTCGGAGATCACTCCCAATTTTGGCAGCTAACAGGATGCAGGCTCCAGCACAAAGCTTTCTGTTTTGTTTGTTCAACTTCCCCTTCAATGCAAGCTTCTCAAAATATACAAATGCCATGGCCACAGTAGGCTCTTCATAGCCACATTCCTCCTGTGCCAGCTTGCGAATATCCCGCTTCAGGCTAGAAACAAAGACAAGCATGTTGCTCATGGACGCTACTGAAATGTCAATGTAGATGAATCTGTGGTGGTTTAAACTACTGATCTTTTTAGGAGATCTACTATAGGAGTTTCAGCCTAGGGCTAATAAAAGATTAATCAACAGATTTCATATTGACTCTTCTGAATAACCATTTTGAAGGAGGATCATAAATGTGGATACGTGCATGGCATGAAAATAATGCAACGGCAATTTTACACTTGAATTACACAATGTCAATATTAAAAGGGAATATAATAATCCAACTGTACAATATGCACATTTGTCAATGTACTGTATATGGTCATTCTATGACTGCTTTAACTCAAGTCTGCAACATCCAAGGGTCACTGCAGACATTGTACACCTTTATATAAAGCAGTTATCATGCACTCATATCATTTGACCTATGAGCTATCCAAAAGGCCATAACTGCAATATTCCTCTGATTTCAAGGTAGTAGGGGTTCAGAAAGTTAGGTTCTGACCTTGTTTTTTTTAGCACTGGCCACACAGATAAATATGTAAATTTTTAGGATTAGTTTTTTAAAAAGGTAGGTTTTCAATACTTCGGCTAGTTCTGGGTTCTGTGTTGGGCGATCAAAGAAAATGTTTTTTACCCAAAACACACTGGTTTCTACGACATCATTTAGGGTCATTTGCATAAATCTTCTTGCTTTAACCTTCCCGGTAGTTTATAGCAATATAATTATGTCTATGATCAAAGACCAATGTCACCTACTTGTATGCCTAGGGGAACAATTTATTGTGCTTACAGAGAGATTTTCCAGTTCCACCGACTGCCATTGGCAGTGCAGAGGGTCCTGGTGTTATTACAAAGATCCAAAGATACAGTACTGGAATATATTAATAGGACAAAGCCTGCAGTGTGTGTGGCCAGTACATGACTGACACATTCCATGCTTTGTTTTTAAAATGCATTTATTAAAAACAAAGCTTGGGGGAAAAAAATATGATAAAATATTTACAATTGGCTTAAACTACAATTCTCAAAGCTTTACATAAAGAATCTAAAGGGATAAGTTCACCTTTAAAAAATAAATAAATAAATAAATGCACATCTTTTAGCAGGTAAAAAAAAAAATGTGCATTTTTTTTTTTACTTGGGAGTCTAGAAAGCATTGCACCCGTGATCAGCAGAACGTGGGTGTTATGCAGGAGTCCTGCAGATTTGTCACTGTATCTGTCTGCTCGTACGGGAAAGTAGATACACACTGACAGGAAGAGACAATGAACTACCACAGCACTCAACAGGGTGGAGTAAGGCACAGCCGCGTTCTTTTTTAAATAGTGACAGCTGACGGGGAGAGAAGATCACCCTCTAGCTGTCACTAGATGCAGCGGAGCAGGCAGCGGCTCAGGGAGTTGGAACATATTACATGTTTCTAAAGGTGAACTTATCCTTTAACTTTCAGTCAGATTACTGTCATTTAAAAAGTAGGAACCCCTATCTTTTAGTTTTTGCTAATGTGTCATTGGTGGATTCTTCTGTAGATGAAAATGTGACATACCTTCTTATTTTGCTAAGAGTAAGCTTGATATGAGGAAATTTTTCTTTGAAAGTCTCATTCATATCTCTCTTGAGGTCAGATGGTTTCACATATTCTATTATAGTGGTCTGAAATGTAAAGAAGATTTAAAAGATGCTTAGGCTAATTTATTGATAGCCTGCAGTTGTCCAGCAGTGTGTGACAGGAAGTACAAAATACATATCCATTCTATTCTTAGTATAACAGCAAAACAGAGCAGATAAGGGACAAGACTTGCCATGTAAGAAGGGAATATTAGAACCCGCTTGTGCTTGCCACATGGCCACTGAGGATCATCCAGGAGATTTGGATCGTACTCGGTAAAGTCTCCTATGTCACTTCCTAATTCAAATATAGGAAACAATAAAAATAGCCTATTAGTTATTTGAATGGATAAAATACTAGGGCGGCCATTACTGGCCTCCTTCAATAAATGACTCTTTCCAGTTTGGCTTCTATTCTTCTGAATCACAAACCAAGAACAAGCACACATATGAAAGTCTTCTTTAGAAGGAGAGGTCAACAATGGCAGCCCACACATCTCTCATGACAAGTTTGCTTTAAAACACAACTGTAGCTAAGTAATAAATGAATGGTGTGAAAAAAATGTAGGCGCCATAAAAGAAACGCTATCACTTTGTCAATTCAGGACAAAGGGACAATGTCTTTGAAAAGAGCATCCCTGGACCCCCATATATTCAAATTACCTGTGATCCCTTTCAGCTCCTTGTTCCTCTGCAGATGGAACGGACATAGTCTGTGGTGGCCAACCAGGGAAGCATTGACGTCACTCTCCTGGGCATGTCCAGGCCTAGCAATTGGCTGCAAGGCCAGGGCAAAGTCACAGCATAAAAGGTCACATGTTTCTCTATACCTGAAGGTGCCAGATATTCTTGCTGGCTTGGAAGGAGCAAGGAGCTGTAAAAGGGAGCAAAGAGGTAATGAGAGTACAATGCCTTGAAAAGTATTCATTCCCCTTGAAATTTTCCAAATTTTGTCATGTTACAACCTAAAACATAAATGTATTTTATTGTAATTTTATGTGATAGACCAACACAAAATGGCACATAATTGTGAAGTGGACAGAAAATGATAAATGGTTTTCAAATTTTTTTTTACAAATAATTATCTGAAAAGTATGGCATGCATTTGTATTCAGCCCCCTTTACTCTGATACCCCTAACTAAAATCTAGCGTAACCAACTGCCTTCAGAAGTCACCTAATTAGTAAATTAGTCCACCTGTGTGTAATTTAATCTCTGTATAAATACAGCTGTTCTGTGAAGCCCTTAGAGGTTTGTTAGAGAACATTAGTGAACAAAGAGCATTATGAAGGCCAAGGACAACCAGACAGGTCAGGGATAAAGTTGTAGATAAGTTTAAAGCAGGGTTAGGTTATAAAAAATATCCTGAGCTTTGAACATCTCATGGAGTGCTGTTCAATCCACCATCCGAAAATGGAAAGAGTATAGCACAACTGCAAACCTACCAAGACATGGCCGTCCACCTAAACTGATAGGCGGGGCAAGGAGAGCATTAATCAGAGAAGCAGCCAAGAGGCTCATGGTAACTCTGGAGGAGCTGCAAAGATCCACAGCTCAGGTGGGAGAATCTGTCCACAGGAGGACAACTATTAGTTGTACACTCCACAAATCTGGCCTTTATGGAAGAGTGGCAAGAGGAAAGTCATTGTTGAAAGAAAGCCATAAGAAGTCCAGTTTGCAGTTTGCTTGAAGTCATGTAGGGGACACAGCAAACATGTGGAAGAAGGTGCTCTGGTCAGATGAGACCAAAATGTTACTTTTTGGCCTAAAAGCAAAATGCTATGTGTGGCAGAAAACTATCACTGCACATCACCCTGAACACACCATCTCCAAAATGAAATGTGGTGGTGGCAGCATCATGTTGTGGGGATGATTTTCTTCAGCAGGGACAAGGAAGCTGGTCAGAGTTGATGTGAAGATGGATGGAGCCAAATACAGTGCAATCTTAGAATAAAACCTGTTAGAGTCTGATTTGAGACTGGGGCAGAGGTTCACCTTCCAGCAGGGCAACGACCCTAAACATACAGCCAGAGCTACAAAGGAATGGTTTAGATCAAAGCATATTTATGTGTTAGAATGGCCCAGTCAACGTCTAAACCTAAATCCAATTGAGGATCTGTAGAAAGACTTGAAAATTGCTGTTCACAGATGCTCTCCATCCAATCTGACAGAGCTTGAGCTATTTTGCAAAGAATGGGCAAAAATGTAACTCTCTAGATGTGCAAAGCTGGTAGAGACAAATCCAAAAAGACTTGCAGCTGTAATTGCAGCGAAATGTGGTTCTACAAAGTATTGACTCAGGGGGGCTGAATACAAATGCATGCCACACTTTCTATATATTTGTAAAAAATTTAGAAAACCATTTATCATTTTCCTTCCACTTCACAATTATGTGCCACTTTGTGTTGGTCTATCACATAAAATACATTTAGGTTTTTGGTTGTAACATGACAAAATGTGGAAAATTTCAAGGGGTATGAATACTTTTTCAAGGCACTGTATATAGGAGTCGGAATGCCCATTCGAATACAGTCACCTTGACCTGCATGGCAAGATAACAGTGTCCACTTATCTGCAATGAAGTATGTCCCACGTCATGCAGGCTGCTGCTTTGTGCAGAAATATCCTCTGCAGAATGCCGGTTCTATTCTTGGTGCTGAACTTCCGGCACATTGGGATAAGCTTTGGGTTGAACCGTATTCAAGTGGGTCCAATAGGGAACCTGCCCCCTCATTCCTCTTATCTATTAGGAAAAGCCCATGTATTTACTTTTTTTGTAAATCTTTTAAAGCAAGTAGTATGTCAAATTAAGTACAGAGAATAACAGTGAAAATGTCAAAGCATCATATTGTACATTAGAAAAGGTAATATCAGAGTATGTCAGGGCCCCAGAAAGGCTCAACGGACGAAAAATATTTTGTACCAAGGAAAGCAGAGCATAGGGCAAGACATAAATCATATTGCAGTAGTTAAGAATTGTCCTGACACTGTGGTGTTTGAATCCACCCTGGTTGTTGGAGGACAGGGTGGTACAAGGAGAGTGTGCTCAAGGTATTGCTGATTATTGGAATACAAATTTGGGCACCGTTGACCCCTCCACGGAGTGGGAGGCATTTAAAACTACCCTCCGTGGAACCTTTATGTCTGTTACTGGTATGTTACATAAAAATGCTCAGGTAGGCACAGAGGAACTGGATGATAGCTGAAAGTAATTATACTGCTAACCCTGGTCCCCTTACTAGAGCGGAATGGCTGTTGAAATGTAGAGACTATGAACTCCGCTTGTTAGACCTTACTAAAAAAAGATGCTATATACTGCCCAAAAAAACTTTTGAACATGGGAAAAAGCAAGGCAGCCTACTGGCTTATTTACTAGGCCTGAATATGTCCCTACTTCTATTCCCCGGATATGTTTACCTTCTGGACAGTTAGGCACTACCCCTGGCAGTTGCGGATACCTTTCTGTCATACTATACTGATCTTTATGCTACTATGGCTGACTACTCCACAGATCAGTTACGCAACTATTTGGCACGGGTTACTCTCCCCTCCTTGTCCACCAGTGTACAAGGGGATCTGGAGGTACCTATCTCAGTTGAGGATTTCACAATTATCAGCTCACAAGACCCCAGGCCTTGATGACTTTCCAGCTGAGTGGTATGCCTGTGTCAGGTTGCTGATTAGCCCATTCCTTCTTCGGACGTTTAATGAAGCCCTAGAGACAGGTGTCTTGCCTCCCACTATGTGAGAGGCATTGATTGTACTTATTTTGAAACCTCATAAAAGACCCTCTCAAATGTGATTCCTATAGGCCGATTTCCCTCATTAATGTTGATGTTAAAATTCTGGCGAAAGTTTTGGCCAATCGTATGAATGATGTAGTGGAGACTCTGGTGAAGGGAGACCAGGGTGGATTTATACCTGGTCGCTCCACTAGAATGAACATTCGTAGATTGTTTCATAATTTGCAGTACCCTAATGTCTGCTCCTCTTCACGTGTTGTTGTCTCTCTGGACACCTGTAAGGCCTTTGATAGTGTAGAATGGCCCTTATCTATTTCAGGTACTACATCTCTATGGCTTTGGCCCTTGTATGATAGCCTGGATACGTCTGTTCAACATGAAACTTGTGGCTGGAATTAGAGTGAATTCCTATGTTACTGTTGCCTTTCCGATACATAGAGGCACCAGGCAGGGTTGCCCCTTATCGCCCCTATTATTTGCACTAGCGATAGAGCCACTTGCTATTTGTATCCGTAATTCCCCTTCTATTAGAGGTCTTCCTATTGATACGACAGAGGAAAGCATTTCCCTTTATACTAACAATACCATGGTATATTTAGCTGACCCCCATGCCTCATTGTATACTCTACTACAAGAAATTACTCTTTTTGGTGATTACTCTGGCTTCCGGGTAAATTGGAATGAATCTAGCTTATTCCCGCTCGATCCTGGTGCTGTGTCTGTGATTCACTTGGAGTCTAAACTACAAGTTGTTACCACGTTCAGATATCTAGGGATTACGATACAACTGCCGTTGTCCTCCTACATTCCTAACAATATATGTCCATTGATTACCCAGTTGCGGATTCATACCAGGCAGTGGATGGATCTGCCATTAGACTTGATGGGAAGGGTTAATATCCTGAAGAAGGTATATCTCCCTAAGCTGTTGTATGTGCTAGCTAATTCCCCTTGCAAAATACCTAAATCCCTATTTAAACAAATTGATACCATTTGTACTGTGTTTCTCTGGAAATATTGCACCCCCAGGATGGCATTGGAGGTCTTTGGCGGGACTGGCCTTCCCTAACTTCTATCTAGATTACCTAGCATCCCAAATTGTTCATATACATGACTGACTGTTTCTTACTTCTGCTAATGCCTGCACTACTACTGAAGCGGCTATCGCTTTGTCCTTGGAAGCCATACATAATATTATTTATCGACGCCAGGTACCTGCCCGTCCTGGTACTACTATGCTATGCACATCCTTATCCTTGTTTACGGTCATGCTGACCCGAATATTTAAAACCTCCTGGGACGTATCTCCCAATAATCCTCTGTGACTTAATCCCACTTTGCAAGAACGCTATTCCCTGCCTGACCCCCAGTGATGGTCTTCTAGAGGAATTAAATATCTATGCCATTTGTTTACTTCCTGGGGTTTTAAGACATTCCAGCTATTGAGTGGAGTTTGACCTACCTCCCTACTACTTAATTTATTAATATCAACTTCAACATGCAGTGAACACGCAATTTGGGACTTTAGATAACCCTTTACAGATTACCCACTTAGAAAAGCTATTAAGACAACTTCCCCCTACTAAGTTTATCTCTATTTATTATTTTGCTCTGATGCTGGACTCCAATCCTAGATTTCGGGTTGCCCAGGCTAGATGGGTTTCAATGGACATACTATTTGAGGAGGCAGACTGGTCCGAATTCAGTGATACCTATATTAAATCTGTTATCTCCTCAAAAGATAGATTTATCCAACTTAAAGTTTGTCATCTCTCATCTTACTTAAGTTAAAGATTCCCTCCCCTTGTATAAACTAACTTTTGAACTCAGGAAAACGCCCAAAGTATTCCACAAATTATGGGAAATATGGCTTTCCAATCCCCTTACTTTGTCCTCTATAGAACCACTGTTTTGAGTGAGATTTCTCCACCTGTGTTTAGTTGGGTATAGTCCTTTTTTCCTTGGAGTGTATTCATTCAGTTTGTTGTATGCTTTGATATGATGCAAATGTATGGCAATGTGAGCGGTTTTTTGTTTGTTCAATGTTTACTTGTTGGACCTCTGTCCTGGGTTTTGTATCTTTTGTAGGTTTTGTGTTAAAAACCAATAAAAATATCTTAAAAAAAAAAAAGAAAAATTGCCCTGTAGTAAGAGGGGTTATGGCAAACCTAAGATCGTTAGGACTGACTAATGGGCTGTGAGAATATGAAAAAACAGAATGGGTAAGGTTGCCAACCCACAATGTAGAAGACATACTGATAACAATAAAAACGGGAAGTGGGGGTGATAGGGGAAATTGGGAGTAAACTCTGCAGAAAGGGAGCCAGGGGGGAAAAATGGAGTATAACGGGAAGAACTATATAGAGGGGGAGGGGCCAAAAAAGATGAAGAAGAAGAGAGGAGATAGGTGGGCTAAAGACCAAATGATTACGCATCCTCTCCCAGGGTGTATGAATAGGACAGAAAGAGTAGGAACCTCACCAGTGGCGAGCAAGTTCGGCCAGATATGCATCTGTAAATACAAAGCATCACAAGGGGCGCTACGTGTCTCAGAAGGTCTCTTCTTTATTGCACAAGGTGGCTGTAAGATCCTCCATATCCCTCAGCTCACCTTGGAACCAAAGAGAGTGTGGTAGGGTGGGTATCCTTCCACTGAAGTGGGATACATGCCTTGGCTGCATTGAGTAGTTTGATAGTAAGAGAGGCCTTATATTTTTTGATGGGTCTCCCCGACAGATGCAGAAGGCAGACCGCTGGGTCGTCATGCAGGTCCACGGCAGTAAGTTGTTTGAAAATGTTAATCACTCCTCAAATGATTGTTTGGAGCTTCAGGCACTGCCAAAAAATATGAAAAAGGGTACCACCATCAGCCCCACAACGCCAGAGTGCAGTGGTGAAGTATGCCAGAGGTTGAAGGGCACCCGATACCATCGCATAAGGAGTTAATAGATGATCTCTTGAACTTTGGTGGCCATGGGGGACTTTTGAGGCCCATGTATTTAGACTGAATGCAACAAATTCTCTAAATTGAGCGTTCCATCATTCATCCAACTCTCTCCCATTCAGAGATTGCGTTATATTCCGTGTAAACATTGCACGGGCCTTTCTCTATGGCGAACAGGAGGGGGCGGGTCCCTTTTGGACTGTATTGAATGCGGTTCAGCCTAAAGATCCATGGCTATTAACCCCTGCCATGCTGGAAGTTGTGTGTTAAGTAGAGGACTGGGTGCCTTGCATAGGAGTTTTCTACATGAAGCAGCAGCCTGCACAATGCGGGACATACTTCATTACAGATAAGGTATGTGTCTGGAACTATAAGGGGAAAAATATCCCTTCTCTAATTCTATGTATTTCCCATACTATTGTGGCATCTCAGCAAAGATAGCCTGTAGGAACATACACTTTACAATTTGATTGTACAAGATATTTAGATTTACCAACAACTATGCAGTTCCAGGGTCTACTGAAACAAACCATTTAATTTACAGCCTTTTTGGTTTACACAAGTTAGTTGTTTTGTAAATCAAATGAGGATTGTACAATTAGATTGTGATGTGTGCAGTTAGCTTTTGATGCGACCAGTTCAGTTGTCATTTAACATCCCAGATTACCACTTTGGGACCACACTCTTCAATACATTAACTAGTTCCCATCACAAATACCTTAAAACCTTCATACCTAAAAATTTTTTTTACTGCTGTGATCATTTCTTTTTCCTCTGTTGCAGTAATCCATAATCAATGCAGTTAATGGCACCCCAAAAGCTCAACAGGTAATCAGTTTTATAATAAATGTTTATCAGCAACTGCTAAACTGAATTCATTAAACAGCAACCTATAGAGTTTACAAAAAAAACAGTGCAAGGGGCAGACAGAAGTAGACATCAGCGTGCACTAGTCAGGTAATACTAAACAGATGACAGTTGATCTCTCATTGGTTTTCCTTGCCTACTGCCCTTTTGACCAGAGTATTAAATACAACCCACAGTGCACCAATAAGTATAAGGTATATAACTTACACATGAATAGAGACTGAAACTGTATCCCCCACCTCATTCACATAAAACACCACAGCCATGTGAGCAACATCTGTAAAATGATCACGTCACCTGTATCGATGCTCCCCTGTACACTGTTGGCTCTTCCCAGGGTCAGGTTGCGGTGACTTGCATTACGAAACTGAGATAAGGAGCAAGTAGAGTCTATTGTATTTCTGCGTCCTCCCAAGGCATTGGTGGGGTATAAAAACTGTGTATATGATACAGTCTAGAGAAGAGAGAAAGTTGCCAGTAGCCGATCAGTGGACATTAAACATTAAGCACAGTTGCTGTCATTTCTTCCACCAGCTCTGCCACAACCGTGGTCTTCCAGATCAATCATGCATTAGAACTATAAGGGCATTCAACTAGCTCCTAACAGTAGAAAATGGCTTTTTGTGAATTATGGAGAATCTACATCCAGCTGCTGTATATCAAGCCCTTTACAATATAATCTAACAAAGTAATAAATGGTTAGTGTGGATTCCAAACAGGCTGCCTGAAATCTGCCATCCACGTGCCCCTTTTCATCATGTCTGATATATGACAGAATGAGTTCAGTGCCATCATTGTATCCCCTATATATATTTTGCATACACAGCTCTTGTAAAATAGGCCATACTTACCTAAAGAATAAGTTCACCGTCTGACCAAAATAATAAATGCACATTTTTTTGCAGGTAAGAAAACGTGCATTTATTATTTTTGGTTGCAGGAGCCTGTAAAGCATTACACAGCAGATCACTGGTGCCAGGCAGGTCTCCTGCAGATCACGGCACTCCACAGTGCTGTCGTAGTTCATTGAGCCGCTAAGACTGTCAGGACTTGTAGCTCATTAACTCACAGAACTCTGTGAATGAATGACATGGCCATGTGGGTGGAGCTCTATTCAAAAAGTGACAACTGGTACAGGGAACGTCTCTCTGTACTGCTATCATGGGGGAGGTGGAACATGTAACATGTTTCCAAAAGGTGAACTTATCCTTTAAGCTGAGCTAGTCCACAGGTCAACACGGTATGCTACTTAGCAGGCATTAATTAGCAATGGAACAGGTTTTCTGCAATGCCAGCTGTACATCTACTTTTATATCATCCCTCCTATGCCCCCTATAATTGGCAAATCAAACGTAAATGACAGCACAAGTTATGTACCATAACGCCCACTGATTTTCAGAGCCAAAGTGAGGCTTTAAATATTCATCTGTGGTTTTCAGACGTGATCATCTGTACCATAATATTTTCTTAACTTTCTTTTTCTCCATGCTAGATAAAGTAATTCACAACTGTTTATGATCTGAAGCCCATTTCAGTTAATATTTTAAAAAGCAACATTTATCATGCAAAAAAATATTAATATTTCAACTACCTATCCTTATCCTTTTAGAGCTCAGTAAATGCCATTCTTTTGTTGCAAAAAAATATTATGAATATTAATATGACGATTTTAAACAATAGCAATTGCGTGCTTATTGTTCTTCAAGGACCATATTGGTGCCAATCACAACTGTACATACAAGAATTTAGTATTTCATATTAGCAGTATGGATTATTTTTATAGCAGTGTAATGGTGGTTATATACAGGGTAGGAAACACGTTATACAATGCAAGTGACGTCTAACCATCTAATTGTCTTACAAGCAGTGCTTACATTCTCACCTTCCCATCAGCACCAAGTTCAACTCCTTCAAGTCCAAGTATCATTTCACGTGTATTCATGCCACCGGAAGAATGGCGCTGCCTTGTTCCTTCCAGTTTTGTGTCCCTGTGTGTGACATAAACAACTCAAAAACAGTGTAGAACTGCATTTAAATGGAAATTTACACCATCAATGTGACAACACATCTGAATCAGACTTTATTTTAATATGTCACAAGGATGAAATTTTCAAGACAGAATGATCTTGGGGTGTCATTTTGGTGCATAACTGGTGATCTTTATGCTGCAGCTAAAGAAATTACAGTAAAAGAACTAGTTTTAGTTTCAGTTTTTTTAAATGGACAAAAAAAAAAAAAAAAGGTAGGGTAGGAGAGGAATCAAACGCGTGTGTCTCATCAGAAATAATAACAGGAAATGATAGCAAACCATACAGAAATAGCATCCTTGGTTGTCAGACAGATGGAACCTTCTGCCAGATAGTCATACCTGTGAGCTCCCCTGAAAAACTGTGTGAAATCAACATTTATTTGTGCAGTGGTATTTAAAAATAGTGTTTCCTGTGTATGGAGGTATGTATTGAGTATGGAGGGAGCACTAGCACATAGGAAGTATATTGTTTTGATCTGTCAGCAGATTTCTACATTTTCATTGTGATAAGGAGCAGTAAAGCATAACCACTGTATTGCACTGCAAAGCAGGAAGCAAACCTGAATATGTAATATGCTGCCCCATACAAAATCGACGGTACTTATAGTAGCTCCAAGGATTTTTAAATTAATAACACATTGATAACCATATTTAGATAAAGCTGATCTCTCTTGCATATTTATCTAATCAAAAGGGGAAAAACATAATACATTCTCAGCTATATGGCGCTCCCTGAAAACCCACCTCTTCAGGGAAGCCTACCCCACCCTCACCTAACAGCCGCTGCCCTTCCCTCCTCCTACCACTCCATCCCCCACAGCCGTTTCCTCCTGTGCCTCTACCCCCTCCCTCCTAGATTGTAAGCTCGAAAGAGTAGGGCCCTCTTACCCCTTGTGTACTGTTTGATGTTACTGTTCTGTTTCATGTATTGTCCCCCCTCTATTGTACAGCGCTGAGCAAACCCTTTGGCGCTATATAAACTTGATAAATAAATAAATAAATATGGGTGAGATGTATGACTATTCATTGCAGTACTACATAAAAATGTAACACTGGATAAGACCTGGCCATTCCCTCATTTTGTCCAAAACAGAGTAGCCATTTCCACCCTACCAGCTTTTTTCTGAACACAAGAACATTTCTTTAAAATAACCAACTTCTAAAGCATGATAATATCTAACAGCTGAAAGCTTTTTACCTTCATACATTCTATATATGAAGGTAAAAAAAGTTTTCAGTGTGCAGATCACCCCGCAATACTTACCTGAACGTGATCTCAATCCAGTGATGTGCATGAGAGCAGCAGCTCTCCAGGGTCTCGCTCTCCTCACTGGCTGAAACACAGCAGTCAATCGCAGTCAGTGAGGAGGAAGCAGGGGGCGGAACTCAGCCACACTCTGTGTGTCCCATAGTCACATAGAGCCAGCTCGGGAGCCAGCACAAATAAGTGTCCCCAGAGCAAGTGGCTTGCTCTGGGGGCACTCAGTAAGGGGGAGGGGGTCAGAAGCAGTGGTGAGGTACCCGATAAAGAGGAAGATCCAGGCTGCTCTGTGCAAAACCACTACACAGAGCAAGTAAGTATGATGTGTTTATTATTGAAAAACAAAAACAATCTGAGCCTTTAGAACCACTTTAAACCCAACATAACATATTCCCCAATCTCCTCAATTTTGGTGGTCCATCCCTCCTAAACCTATGAAACCAAGTCCCTACTATAGAATTAGAATGTAGCACCTGAATTATCAGACTATCAAACCGGATATATCATAGTTCCCAACCTCTATTTTGGCGGTCCATCCCTAATTCTCAGGACTTTATTGGGTAGGGCTTGCACATAAGTGGATTGACTAGGCTGAAGGATGTACATGGTTGAGTGTATCCGATTGAGATTTTAGTTACATATAGTTGGTTAGGTTCAATAAAGACACCAGTCCATCCAATTCAACCTGTGTGGGTGTTTATGTCAAAATCTTTTCCCATATACCTGTATATTGCGTTAATTAAGATGCTACAAGATTAAGAAGCTAAAACCACCAATTTTAGAAGGGAGTTTTACATCCTTGCCACTCCGACAGTAATGAGCCCCTTATGCCGTTTAAAGTTAAACAGCTTTTCCTCCCACCCCATTGAGTGGCCGCATGTCTTCTTAAGCTCCCTGAGACTAGTTTTCTCCCTATGTCAGAATCACCATCAAGATATTTGTTTATCACTATCAAATCTCCTTTTAGATCTCTATTTGGAAAATAAATTCTCATATAATTCTGTTACAAAGCAGGTCACTTTTTGATTAGGCTCTGATGGAAGCAGCCATTACCTGAAGCATATGCTACATACTGCATCTGGGGTACTCAGGATAAAAATGTAGTCCCTGCTATAGAACTACTATGTGGCATCCGAGTCATCATGGAATGGCTAAGAAAAATTTATGGGCGATTTGCGTTGTTACTGAGATTTTAAATATACTATCATAAAGCTTTAAATATTTTTTAGGACAATATAACTATAGATTTACATGTTATAATACAATACATAAAAACAGCAATCAATCTAATAACAATGGTTCATTGATGCAAAAGACCCAGAGAAGTTAGTGATTACTGCTGAAATGCTTACTACACAGGTTATTGCAGTTAGTAGTCCGTTAAAGAAGCACTGAATTACCAATTAAATTAACCTTGTCAAACCAACTAAACTGACTTAATAAAGGGGGGGGGGGGGCGAGAGTCTCACTTGGCATACTCCTTTAACATACAGGACAGCTAAGTACCGCCGTAATTGATTTTTCAACAAGTGTCAGTGGAGTATGAATGCGATGATAACCGGGCTCTGGGTACGTGAACGTATTCTGATTCACAAGAATACTCGCAGTCATTAATCTTGCAGTGATGGAGCATCTGACTTACAAACACTGCCTTTGAAGGAAGCAGGCTCCGTATGAATTCGTATGACCTTGTATATGCTGCACTAGATCTCATTACTTTCATGTTTAGGAATGTGTGCCTGCAAAATTCTCTGTAATAGCATTTGTTAGCCATACACCAAAAAAAAAACATTATTTCTTCATATTTTCAGACAGCCAGGCAAAATCTAAAACACACAGCAGGCTTGCCAGACACTCGTTGTTAAAGTTATAACATCCGGTAAACAGTTATGAATAATTTAAGTAGTATTATTAAATATTTAGTGAACTGAACAAAACGGATCATTTTGCTACAGCTTGCTAAAAAAGAACAAGACAGAAGACGATTGGGTACTACAAAACACAAAATGTTAAAAAAACTCCATGGCACCTTGCCTTCGATCATTACACACCTACAAACTTCCAGGAAGTCTTTGTTCAAAAGACACAGAATTTTCTCATCAGGACATAAGCCTCAGGCTGATGAAAATCTAAAACCTAAATCCCACCAAAACAGACAGGAAGAGTTAAAGTATCTGTCTATGACATCACTGGAGAAATTTGACCATGCTTCCTGTCCCTGTGACGCCCACACAATAACTGGGGTGATGTGCATTATTCACAGCACATTAAAATGGTTCTAAATGCTCAAGGCTTTTTTTTACCTTCATGCAGGTCCCCAGCCCCCCTAATATTCACCTAAGCCCTCTCTCGATCCAGCGATGTGCACTGGAGTCTCAACTTTCCCAGACTCCCTCTTCTCATTGGCTGAGACAGAAGCGAGAACCAGTGGCTCCAAGTGCTGTCAATCATAGCCAGTGAGCCAATGAGAAGAGAGAGGGGGTGGGGTCAAGCCATGGCTCATGTGTGAATGCGGGCACCTGACAGGAGAGCCTGCGGGGGACCCGAGAAAAGGAGGATCCAGGCTGCTCTGTGCAAAATCACTGCACACAACAGGTAAGTATAGACATGTTTGTTTTTTGTCTTACAAAATAAATATTTAGAATCACTTTAATGCACAGGTAAACATAAAAACACAGTCAGATCTTCTAAAATGTGTTTTTGTGTTGTATGTGTCCCTGTGGGATAGATTTTTCATGTACCGGAGGGTCACCAGCTCTCTGCTCACTGAAGACTGAAAACTGAGCAGTTTTCAGTCTTAGGAGCAGCAGGGAGAGATGCAGCAATGGATCGATAACGTAGGTATGTAGGTTTATTTAAATTTTCTTTTTTCAAAAATGTTTTCTTTTTTTTTTTCTCCAATTATTTTTTAATTAGAATACTCGCCTAATGTAAAAGCAGGATATTTGATTGTCACCCCCCATGTTTTTCACAAGCAGGTTTACTTTATGATTGAGCCTAACAGCTACAAAAAAAAAAAAAGAAAGGGAGATCTTATGCTAAATAAACATAAAATATACTGACTCTAAAGAGTTTCCTATAGCCACAACCATAATTGGACTGTCTGCAGGCAAGCATGAAATAAACAGAAGGCAGGAGTCTGCAGGCCTCAATAAGGTTACCATATACATGTATAAAAGCCAGGTCTTCCAACTTAAAATTTATACCAAGGGTTGCAGAAGGCATAGGTCCATAACTGAAGAGTCCTAGAGGATTTTGACTCAAGAACCACTGTACAGCAACTCTATGGCTGTTGTATCAGAGTCAGACTCCCCAAGATAATTCATTAATTTACTTCTTAGACAAGGAAGGTACTAGAGACATAAGGACTTAGGGTGCGGGTAGCTTAAGTAGTGTCGGACTGACAAAAAACCTCCAATGAGTGCTGCTGGATGCCAAAAATAGCAGAGCTGCAAAAACAAAGACAGACAGATTTGGCTAGACAAAGGGAATAAAAAAAAAATTATATATATATATATATATATATATATATATACACATACATACATACACACACACATATATATACACACATACATACACACACAGTATATTTGGTCAGCGCCTACTTTTAAAGGATATTTTAAAGCATACTATGTGGGTGATGCTGACAGAGAAACTTTAAAGAGTAACTTCATTTTTGTTGAGAAAAAAAAAACATTCCCCTCCAGGTGATCTACATACATTGCAAGGATTTTAACAGATTTTCTTGCAGATTTTTGTTATTCTGAAAAAATAGCTGTTTCTCTGTGTCCACATGCAAAGAAAATGTGAAGGGGAGTGAGTCATGCCAATTCCTGGTTTTGCACCAGGGCACATAAGATTCCCAGGTCTTGTAATAAAACCTTCTGGATACGGGATGCACTGCCCTCAGTGAGGTACACTCAGCAGTCCTTGACCTTCAGCACCTGCGCATTACTAGCCAAAACTACCAGAGACTCAGAAGCAAAGTACAATATAGACCCCTGAGACAGAAGGCTTAGCTGGGCTAGGTGTGCCGAAGGGGCATCTATCGCCAAGTTCAGAATGTTGGAGAACCCTGTCCTCCTGGACTAGGCCAGTGCACCAAAATTACTGGCGTCATCTCCTTCCAGATCGTCGTTGTTAAACCGGCACGTCAGGAGATCCATGTCCGGATTACCCAAATGCTGACAGATTGCAGTGATCACCTCAGGTAGAAGTGACCGTTCCTTTGGAAATACAAGCTGGTGATTGAGAAAGACCATCTGCCAGCTGGGATATACCCAGCAGAAAAAGCCAGAAAATGACGTACTGTCAGAATATGACTTGCCTGCTTTGGGGCAGCCCGACTCCTAGTGCCACCCTACTGTTTGATATAAGCCACTGTTGCAGCATTGTCAGACAGAAAACTTACTGAAAGACTCCTCAAACTGTTAGTCTGGTGATCAAGTGCAAGCTGGACAGCCGGAGGCTCCAGAATATTGGTGGTCAATCCACTTTTCCTGGGCAGATCAAGATCCTTGTACTAAGGCAGATCCCAAAATGGCTCCCAAACCAACAGACTGGCATTTGATAGACAGTATCCACCAGACTACTGGAAGGAAACACTTCCACCTTCCCTGGATCTTAGAAACCATCTGCCAGTCTAATGGTCGTACCTCACTGGGAGCTAGGGACCTATGGTTATCCAGACACTGAACCTTCCTGTTCATACGGAAAAGATATTCTTTTGTAATGACCTGGAGTGAAATTGAGCTTAGGATACTGCCTTGAACACCATGATTCCCAGCAAGCTCATGGAAAACACATATTGAAGGGAACCTTCGCCTATTTTAGCTTCCAAAATCTGATTTCTCAGAGACAGGTTTTTTTCTGGAGCTGTGGCCTGCCTCTGGCCTTTTTTTTTCCCTCTGCATCCAGATGCCTCTGGGCACTGAAAAGACTACCTGAATGAGAATGGAACCAGCTGGTGAAGCAACTGTTCCTGTATAAACCAGAAGCCTGCCCTTCATTTTAAGCAGCAAAAAAAAAAAAAGGGAACTCATTCCCTGGAGATCTCAAATGTTTTCTGTCCAGTTTTCACCAAAAGGCATTCTCCATGAAAAGGACAGCCTGCCAACCACCTTTTACAGGGCAGCTCAGTAAACTAGCCTTTTAACCACAAAAGGCTGCATCTGCGAACTGATCACAGGGCCCAATGAAAATTTGTTGGCTAGAACAACAAACCACACATCTTAAAGGTGATTCTGTAAATTCCTCCTCATTATTTTTTTTCAGGCTTAGGCAAATGCCAATGGTTGTCATAGTGGGTTGCATAGCAGAGCCAGGAAAGGAAAAAGAAGCTTTCAGGATAGATTCAGTCCCTCCTTTCATCTGGGTCCTAAAAATCTAGACAAGTTAGATGTTGACTAATACAGGAGATCACTGCATCCACCGTGGGCATACTGCCCCCTTACTCCACCATATAACAACTGTCCTAAGGCTTCTGCCAGAGGCAACATAAAGTAAGAGTGTACTAGAGAGGAACTGTACTAGTAACATCTGTGCCCAGAAGCAATGACTCCGGCAATTCCAAAAGGTAGGTACAATGCGAGAGAAATGCAGTGCGAGAGAAATGCAATGTTTCAGAAACACCTGATGCTTCTTGGTCTTCCCTTTTTAATGTTTTACAGGTAATATTGTAGTAATTGTGCTGCCAATACCCAAGTTTGGAGTTGTGCAGGTATGCAACTAAGCCGGTATGCACCTATGCCGCCATGCAGGTATGCAATTACGCAGTTATGGAAGTGCACGTATGTAATTATGCAGTTACACAAGTATGCATGCATGCCATCATGCAAGTATGCAGCTATACAAGTATGCAGAGATACAAATATGCATATAGACAGCTATACAAGTATGCAGCTACACTTATATGCAGGTACGCAGCTATGTAGTTATTAGCAGTACCTACTAGCCAACAAACAAGCAAATGCAGCACAAAGCAGCAATCATGCACATTTATGCAGGAGCCATGTGGTAGAAAGGCAGTACAATAGGCAAGAATGCAGGGCCCACAGTGGCTGCCACCATCCAATCCCCTTGATAGCACTGACATGCCTGTGACCCCTGTGAACTTCCCAACTGCCAAATTGGCCGCATCTACCTCCTTAAGTCTGGCCATGAACCAAATTTTCAACACCAAGAAGGGCGCCGGCCCTGTGTGCACCAGATACACAGCTTTTCAAACCAGAGTACACAGAGGCAAAGAATTTGATGAGGCAAAATCCATAATGTGAGCATACCTATTATCCCTAATTGCTAACAAAGAGGACCCCTGGCAAACACTAAAAACGTACCAAATTCTGCCACAGGACCCATTTAAAAAAAACAGAGATCCAATCTTCACCCATCTCCTAGACTGTAAGCTCCAAGGAGCAGGGCCCTCCTTTCCCTCTTATATTGAACTGTATTGTTGCTGTATTGTCTCCCGTTATACTGTAAAGCGCTGAGCAAACTGTTGGCGCTATATAAATCCTGTATAATAATAATAATCAC